>NC_090757.1:17841610-17851749 GCF_036898095.1 Palaemon carinicauda
TAGATACATTCTTAAATATGTATGGTAGGTAGTAGCCTGGCTAAGGCACCAGCCACCCGATGCGATACTACCGGTTGAGAATTATTGGGTCTTTTGACTGGACAGATATTACTACATTGGATCTCTTTGGTTACGGCTTCTATTTCCTTTGCGACACCGAATAATCTGGCCTATTCTTTACCCATTCTCATCTTTCCTCATACGCCTGAAAACACTGAGATTACCAAACAATTCTCCTTTGCTGAATGGTTTAACTACTTCACTGTATTTGTTCAGTGGCTACTTTCCTCTTGGTAAGGGTAGAAGAGACTCTTTGGTTATGGTAAGCAGCTCTTCTAGGAGAAGGACACTCCAAAATCAAACCATTGTTCTCTAGTCTTGTGTATGCTCAGGCATATTTTCTGTTTCCTCATTTCCTTTCCTAGCAGGGCTATTTTCCCTGTTGAAGCCCTTGGACTAATAGAATCTTCATTTTCCAATTAGGGTTGTAGATTAGCTAGGAGTAATAATAACAATAATATTTTGACAAAATGATATTACTAATGCCGCTAGAATGAACAATGTGTTGAATTATGCTAAATGACTTGCCTCATTCTAATGAGCTCTCTGTCAGGATCCAAAATTACTATCTAATTGGATTAAGGCCTGAATTATGTAGTGACTGCATTGATGGATTTTCTTAACACGATGTTCGGTTCGTAAACCTCTAGTGCAAAGATGTCTAGTTTCAGTTCCAGTATTATCAGAACAGATAGTCACCTGAACGTCACCCTGGCGAGCCCAACCCTCACTGTGTTGCCCAAACAGAACAGTGGCCTTCCTTAGTAAACACCTTAAACTCACGGTCCCGGGCTAGGGTCGATCTGCTGCCATGCAGATGCTAGGCGAACATGTTACCTCTGTAGGAACCAGGAGGCTAGTAACCTGAATGGGGATGCTTTTAGAGTGGCCTTCATTCAAAGCGAGACTACTTTTTCTAGTGCTCTTCCTTTAAAATTAAATTACTTGACCAGTGACCATTATTATAAATTAGGCTACTCTTCTAGACGTCTTCATTCCAAGAGTCTTGTATTCTAGTGACCTTTATAATTTTCAAGCTAATTATATGGTGACCTTTATTATATTTAGAGCTAATTATCTGATGACTTTTATTGTATTTAAAGATAATTATCTGATGACCTTCATTCTATTTGAAGCTAATTATCTGGTGACCTTTATTCTATGTGAAGCTAGTTAACTGGTGACCTTTACTATAATTTATGCTAATTATCTTCCAACCTTTATTCTATTTTAAGCCAATCATTTAGTGACCTTTATTCTATTTTGAGCAAACTATCTTGTGACCATTATTTTTTTAAAGTTGATTATCTGGTAACCTTTATTCTATATGAAGCTAATTATCTGGTGACCTTATTCCATTTGAAGCTGATTATCTGGTGACCTTTATTCTATTTGAAGCTAATTATCTTGTGACCTTCACTCTATTTTGAAGTTAAATATCTGGCGACCTTTATTCTATTTCAAGCTAATTATCTTGCGACCTTTATTTTATTTAAAGCTAATTATCTGGTAACATTTATTCCATATGAAGCTAATTATCTGGTGACCTTCATTCCATTTGAAGCTAATTATCTTTTGACCTTTATTCTATTTGAAGCTAATTATCTGGTGACCTTCACTCTATTTTGAAGTTAAATATTTGGCGACCTTTATTCTATTTCAAGCAAACTATCTTGTGACCTTTATTTTATTTAATGCTAATTAGCTGGTGACCTTTATTTTGTTCTAAGCTAATCATCTGGTGACTTTTATTCTATTTGAAGCTAATGATCTGGGAATTTTTATTCTATATGAAGCTAATTATCTGGTGACCTTTATTCTATTTGAAGCTAATTATCTGGTGACCTTTATTCTATTTGAAGCCAATTATCTGGTGACCTTCATTCCATTTGAAGCTAATTATCTTTTGACCTTTATTCTATTTGAAGCTAATTATCTGGTGACCTTCACTCTTATTTTGAAGTTAAATATCTGGCGACCTTTATTTTATTTCAAGCAAACTATCTTGTAACCTTTATTTTATTTAATGCTAATTAGCAGGTGACCTTTATTTTGTTCTAAGCTAATTATCTGGTGACTTTTATTCTATTTGAAGCTAATGATCTGGGAAATTTTATTCTATTTAAAGCTAACTATCTGGTGACCTTTATTGTATTTGAAGGTAATTATCTGGTGACTTATTTTATTTAAAGCTTACCATCTGTTGACCTTTATTCTATTTGAGGGTAATCATTTGGTGACTTTTTTTATTTGAAGCTAATTATCTGGTGGCCTTTTATTCTATTTACAGATTACTCGTACGGTAACCTTTATTCTATTTTAAGCTTGGGACATCTGATCATGCCTTAGTAGTGAAGACTGAGCAGCCTGTCCCTGATATATCATACTCTTGTAAAATTTATATGAAATCCCAAGCAGACTGGAATGGTCTTTTGTGCATGAATTGGTCACAATTATATAGTAGTGTAGATCCTGTTGTCCCTTTGAATGAGAATCTTGTCAACATAATTGATAGGCATATCCCTTCTCGTGTGCTAAGGTACCGAGTGAAGGACAAACCGTGGTTCAATGATGATTGTAGACGTGCTTATTTGGAGAAGCAGGAGGCCTATCACCTTTGGAAGGGTAACAGATCAGATTTGACCTGGAACAACTATACTCAGCTTTGAGCTTTTGCTCAGTGTTTATGCCTCAACTGAAAAGGAGTACAATTTAACCATAAAAGAAACCCTTTCTGGTACAACTCGGGAACATAAATGGTGGTCTACCCTTAAATCTGCACTCTTTGGTGTAGATGCAACAGTTCCTCCTTTACTTAAACCAGATGGCTCAATCACTCACTTTCCAAAGGAAAAGGCAACCTTTTTGGCTGATATTTTTGACAGTAAACAGAGTAATAAAATCTGGAACTTCCTCATTCCTGTTTTCCTGAAGCTAAACTAACTAGTTTAACTTTTCGATCTCGTGAGATTAAAGCACTGTTGATGTTTATGGAGGTGTAGACCCAAATGGTATTTTTCCTTTGTTTTTATAAAGACAGCAGATTTCTTAGCTACAAAGTTATCCATTATTTTGCGCAAGTTAGCAAGAAGAGGAGCTTTTAGCACTTGTTGGAGAATTGGTAATGTTACTCCTCTATGTAAATGTGTTTGTGGTAGCTCAAGTCCCACTGATTACCGCCCAATTTCCATAACTCCCATATTATCTAAAGTTTTTGAACGTCTTCTGGCAAAACGTCTTAATAGGTTTGCTGAAGGTAATCATCTACTCCCTAGTTTGCAATTTGGTTTTCGTAAAGGCCTTGGAGCATGTGATGCCATTCTTACAATCTCCAGTGCTGTACAGAAATCCCTTGATTGTGGTCAGGAAGTTCGTATGATTGACCTTGATTTTAGTGCTGCCTTTCACCGTGTTAATCATGAGGCCTTTGTTTTCAAACTGAAATAGTTGGGAGTGGGTAGGTCGTTTCTTAGCATTATTATTGATTTTTTAAGTAATAGATCTCAAAGAGTTGTTGTTGATGGGCACCATGGTGAGTATAGGAATGTGATATCTGTTGTTCCACAGGGTTGTGTTCATGGCCCATTACTTTTCATACTATATATACATGACATGTGGTTTGGCCTAGAAAACAAGCTTGTTGCATATGCAGATGATGCTACTCTCTTTGCTTCAATTCCATCCCCTGAATGTAGATCTGGGGTTGGTGAATCCCTTAATAGAGATGTAGCTAAAATTAGTGCATGGTGCAAATTATGGGGTATGAAGTTTAATCGTGACAAAACTTAAAGTATGATTGTAAGTAGGTCAAGGACAGTGGCTCCTCAACATCCGCATCTCAGTATTGATAATGTTTCTTTAAATTTGTATGACTTAAAATTTTAGGTGTGATTCTCGACAGCAAATTTACTTTTGAATAAACACATGAGGTCTGTGTCTTCTTCAATTGCACAAAAAAATGGCTTATTGAGAAAGTCTTACAAGATTTTCGGTGATCAATCTATTCTGAAGAAGTGTTTTAATTCTTCCATTTTACCTTGTTTTGTTCTCCTGTCTGGTGTTCAGCTGCTAATTCTCATCTTAATTTGTTGGCCAGAAAGTTAGTCTATTAAATTTCTTATTCCTGATCTAGATATTAATCTTTGGCACCGTCGTTCAATTAGTTCATTATGCATATTGCATAAGATTTTTCATAACTCTGACCATCCTTTACATTCAGATCTCCCTGGACAATTCTATCCTGTTCGTAATACTAGGCAGGCAGTTAATTCTAATAGCCAGCCCTTCTCCATCATGAGGCTCAAAACTACACAGTATTCTAGAAGTTTCATTCCAGCTGTTACCAAGTTGTGGAATGATCTTCCTAATCGGGTTGTTGAATCATTAGAATTTCAAAAGTTCAAAGTTGGAGCAAATGTTTTTATGTTGACCAGGCTGACACGAGTCTTTTTATAATTTATATATGACATATCTGTTTTTGACGTTGTTAATAGTTTATAAAGGAAATATCTGTTTTGACGTTGTTACTGTTTTTAGAATGATATATTGTTAATTTGTTCTCATCATTTATTTATTTCCTTATTTCCTTTCCTCACTGAGCTATTTTTCCCCGTTGGAGCCCTTGGGCTTATAGCATCTTGCTTTTCTAACTAGGGTTGTAGCTTGGCTAGTAATAATAATAATAATAATAATAATAATAATAATAATAATAATAATAATAATAATAATAATAATAATATTCTATTTTAAGGTAATTATCTGTTGAGCGTTATTTCTTTTTGAAGCTAATTATCTGGTGACTGTATTGTATTTAAATCTAATATGTTGACCTTTATTTTATTTGAAGCTAATTATCTGGTGACCTTTATTCTTTATTAAGCTAATTATCTGGTGAACTTTATTCCATTAAAATCTAATTATCTGGTGGACTTTATTCTATTTAAAGCTAATTATCTGGCGGACTTTATTCTATTTAAAGCTAACTAACTGGTGACCTGTATTCTATTTGAAGATAATCATCTGGTGTCCTTTATTCTACTTGGAGCTAATCTTGTGTTGACCTTTATTCTATTTGGAGCTAAATATCTGGTTTCCAATATTCTATTTGAAGCTATCTGGTGACCTTTATCGTATTTTAAGCTACTTATCTGGTGAAACTTTATTCTATTTGAAGCTATCTTGAGACCTTTATTCTATTTTAAGCTAATTTTCCTGTTGACCATCATTCATAATGAGGCATTTTTTTCATGTTAACCGTCATTCCAAAAGAGGCATTTTTTCTGTTGACCATCACTTCAAATGAGGCAACTTCTCTGTTGACCATCATTCCAATTGAGGCATTATTCTGTTGAAAATCACTCCTAATGAGGCATTTTTTCTGTTGACCATCTTTCCAGATGAGGCAGTTTTTCTGTTGACCATCATTCCAAATGAGGCTACTCGAACCCTAGTACGGCAGATCACCAGGCATATGTTAGAATAAATGCCTAATAATCTTTTAGCTTCAAACAATGTAATCGATTTTTCCTCGAAGTTCAGATTTTGTTCTCAGGATGAAATAAACACATCACTGATTTATTGCACTGACACAATAATAGTCTTTACATCCTTTTCATAAGTATATATAGGATCATACTTGACTTAAAAAAGGGTGATCAATGTATGTACTGTATTTACTTTTAGGTTAATAGTACCGTAGTTACGAAACTCACAGCTTTTACGTTTCTCTAATCTTAATATGTTATCTTCAGTGAAAAAAAACACGATTTTTCTTTTTACATTAGGAAAAAAAAGACCTTTTCCGTCTAAGCTCTAGGTCATTGTAGCAGGAGTGACCTTTAGATAGACCTTGAGCAGTCAACTATTATTATTATTATTATTATTATTATTATTATTATTATTATTATTATTATTATTATTATATTATTCAAACAGATGTCTTCCTTTGTTTAGTTAGATGATAGAGAACAGAGGTCTACCCTAAATGATTACTCTCCCTCCAATTTTAAAGACATGCTCTGTAATTTCGGCTTCATCGAAACCAGATATGTCCACCTATGTTTAATTCAACAATCGCTCCCACATCAACATATCGACTGAGGAAAATATGATAGGACAAAGGCATTAACTCGGTTCTCAATAGAGCTTTTGTAATTTTGAAAGATAATGCATATTTTTTTTCCATATTGGGAACATTCACTTTATAGAAATAGATATTGAATATCAATAATTTTTTTGTGGGTTTGTTTATCATTTGACAAGAGGTCTTATAGGTTTTACTTGATGAATATTGGCTATTATTTCAACTTATTTTCGTATTAATTGTATTGTATTTTCTTAATGTAAATTTGGTGTATATGTGTGTATACACACACACACACAATATATATATATATATATATATATAATATATATTATATATATATATATATATATATATAATATAAATATATATATATAATATATATATATATATACTATATTGTATATATACACATATATATGTATATATATAAACTATATATATAGTATATATATATATATATATATATATATATATATATATATATACAAATATATATATATATAATTATATATATATGTATATACAATATAAATATATATAATATAATAATATATATAATATCATATATGTATAAAATATATATATATTTATATATATAAATATATATATATATATATATATATATATATTATATATATATGTATAAATATATATATATATATATATATATATAAATATATATATATATATTATATATATGAATATATATGTATAAATATTATATATATATATATATATATATATATATATTATATTATACTATATATATATATATATATATATATATATATATATATCTATTTATAGATATATATATATATGTGTGTGTATATATATGTATATATATATAAATATATACAGTATATGTAAAAATAAATATATATTTTATACCTATATATATATATATATATGTATATAAAGATATAATATATATATATATATAATATATATAATATATATATATATATATATTTATGTATATATATATAATGTATACTATAAATATGAATATATATATATACTATATATATAATATTATATATATATATATATATATATATATATATATGAATATATATATATATATATATATATATATATATTAAATTTATATATATAAATATATATATTATATATATATATATAAAATATATATATATTATATATATATATATATATATATACTTATATATAAATATATATAGATATATAAATATGTATATATATATATATATATACTATATATATATACTATATATAATATATATATATATACTAAACCATGCGTTATGAGCAAAGAATGTTTACAGTTTATTCCCATCCCAATTAAAGGCTTTTGTTGTAACCTAATGTGATTTTCGTATTTTCGTACCTGATTAAACTATTAGACATACAGTAAGTAGGCCTACCTTTTCGCAAAGTAATATCACCTAATATCATGCTCAATATAATAGTTTTTTTTTTTTATTAAAACTGCTGAATTATAACAATAATTTTAATAATTATAAATTGATTAAATTCTGTTTTATTGAATAAACAAAGGCAAATCTAAAACGTAGACTAATTCTAGCAAAGCTCTTTTGATTGCATGATAATCCATCCAACGACAATGAATGTTGAAAAGTCTAGCTTTTAATGGAATGCTGTTGGCATTCTTCTTCTTCTTCTTCTTCTTCTTCTGAACAAGGCATTTGCGGTACACAAGTGCTTGCTGGCAATGTCGTTGAAAACTTCAACCTGACACGACCGAGTTCACAAAGGGTCTGGTTTCACCTTACTGGCGCCAAGCCTTCCCTCAGTTTCCTCATTTCCTCCTCTTGAGGAAAACGGAGGCAATCTTTTCTGATGTATGTTTTCTTGAGTTGATACGGACGATGTATACCATCGATCTTCCTTATATCAATGTTTATTCATTTGCATTCCGGTGTTGAACCTATGGGGTGCGCTGTATTATTTTTATTATTATTAATTGCTAAGCCTGCAACCCTTGTTGGAAATGCATGAGGGCTATAAGCCCAGGAGTTCTAACAGGGGAAAATAGCCCGGCGAGGAAAGGAAACAAAGAAAAAATATTTAAAGAACAGTAACACCATTAAAATTAATAATTTCTATAAAAAATATATATATAAAAAAAAAACATTAACAAAAACAAGAGGAGGAGAAAATACATAGAATAATGTGCCCCTTAAGCAAGAGAATTCTAACCCAAGATAGTGGAAGACCATGGTACAGAGGCTATGACATTACCCAAGACCAGAGAACAATGGTTTGATTTTCGAGTGTGTTTCCCTTTGAGGAGGTGCTTACCATAGCTACAGTCTCTCTTCTACCCTTACCAAGAGGAAAGTGGCCACTAAACAGTTACAGTGCAGTAGTTAACCCCGTAAGCGAAGAAGATTGGTAGTCTCAGTGTTGTCAGGTGTATGAGGAAAGAGGAGAATGTATAAAGAATAGGCCAGACTTTTCGGTGTATGTGTAGGCAAAGGGAAAGTGAACCGTAACCAGAGAGAGAGAGAGAGAGAGGGGGGGGGGTCCAATGTAGTACTGACTGGCTAGTCAAAGGTCCCCATAGGCGTCAGTAGTCTGAGTAACGAAGGATAATGGGAAAAATAGAAAAGTGAATGTCAGGATTGGATAGAAATAATATTTTAAGAAATGGATATGTTGTGAACGTTGAGTGAGTGAATAAGCAACTTTAAGCAACTTCTGTGATTAAAAGACGAAATTCATATTTTTCTGATATGTGAAAAATCATTGTTGAAAATAAAATTTCTACCTGAAAATATCTCCTTTTAAAGACTGATCGTATAGAAGTATTAAAGAAACTAAAATTTTTACCGTAAAATATATAACGTTGGAAACTAAACTTATAAAAAATAGTGAAGGAAACAATTTTTACCTGAAAATATATTCCGTGAAAAACTATTCATATAGAAATATTGAAGAAAACAAATCTTATCTGAAAACATATTCCTTGAATTCCTTGAAACTAAAGAGGGTGCATTGGCCAGATACATAAAAGGACAACCAGTTCCTTGTGAAGCGCAGTTCCTATCTAACTAAGGCACTTTAAACACTATAGTCCATTTCTTTTAGCGATGCATATTTGCACCGACTCGCGGCGGTGCCCTTTTTAGCTCGGAAAAGTTTCCGGATCGCTGTTTGGTTAGAATTATCTTGTCCAATCAATCAGCGATCTGGAAACTTTTCCGAGCTAAAAGGGCACCGCTGCAAGTCGGTGCAAATATGCATCGCTAAAAGAAATGGACTATAGACTTTTTACGAGGCCAACAAGATTTCTTAACACTCAACCCCCCCCCCCCCCCCCCGTTAGAAAGGATGAGACTGTGTCTAGGTTAGAGGTAATGAACCGAATATTGAGTTAATACGATTAATAATACTTAATCAATAACATCCTTTTGCCTTTTTAAATCTGGATACCATTTTTACCCAAAAAAAAAATCAATATTCGGTTGACGCAAGTCTTTATTTTTTATATATAAAATATTTGTTTTGTTGTTACTGTTTTTAAAATATTTTATCTTAATTTATCATTATTTCTCTTATCGTTTATATATATCTTTATTTCTTTTCCGTATATTTATTTCCTTATTTCCTTTCCTCACTAAGGTATGTTTACCTATGGGAACCCTTGGGCTTATAGCACATTGTTTTTCCAAGTAGGGTTGAAGCTCAGCTAATAATAATAATAATAATAATAATAATAATAATAATGATAATAATAATAATCAGAATCATAATCATGATAGAATATATCCATTGACACAGTTCTAGAGCGTCTTTTTACCAGAAGGTAAATATGTTGTGCATACCAATATAGATAAAAAAATAAAACTTATTAAAAAAAAGCGATATAACTCTGAAATTTAGCGTCAAAATTGATTAAAACGAGAAAAAAATAAGACAATGCCGAACAAAGGGATAACCAGAAAACCAAAGAGAATCGAGAAAATCTCAAAGAAACTCTTTTTGA
>NC_090757.1:17852249-17867249 GCF_036898095.1 Palaemon carinicauda
TGGCATTAGGAACAGTCTATGGTAGAAATAGCTTTCATTTTATACAAAAATTTTATTAAGTAAATCTCTCTCTCTCTCTCTCTCTCTCTCTCTCCTCTCCTCTCTCTCTCTCTCTCTCTCTCTCTCTCTCTCTCTCTCTCTCTCTCTGTTCAGATTTTACTTTAAAAACCTGACATTAGGAAACAGTCTATGGTGGGAAATAGTTTTCAATTATATACAAAAATTTTATTAAGTAAATCTCTCTCTCTCTCTCTCTCCTCTCTCTCTCTCTCTCTCTCTCTCTCTCTCTCTCTCTCTCTCTCTCTCATACAACCCCTACGCAAACTCAGTAAATAATAAATAAAAAAACTTGATGGAATTTCTTCAGCGTCCAACAATTACCAAACTACGTTCCTCTGAGTCCTTTGTATTTTTACATCATTCGATATCATACGCCTTCATTGACCTCATATCTTATACTTTCCATTTCCCTAATGTTTACGCAACTCTTTGTTTGCATAAGATAGGGTGACGCTAATTTACGTCGTAGTTTATGTTTAAACCTACAAACAAATTACACATCTTTATTGTAGGGAAAAGGTAATTTATGGTAACCCATTGGGATCTCTCTCTCTCTCTCTCTCTCTCTCTCTCTCTCTCTCTCTCTCTCTCTCTCTCTCTCTCTCTCTCGTATGAAACAAGGCATTAAGATAACAGTTACGATGAAAATCTCTCTCTCTCTCTCTCTCTCTCTCTCTCTCTCTCTCTCTCTCTCCTCTCTCTCTCTCTTGTTAAAAGATATATAATTCAGGATTAAGATACACTCTCTCTCACTCTCTCTCTCTCTCTCTCTCTCTCTCTCTCTCTCTCTCTCTTCTGAGTTTGGATATGAATAAATATTATTGCATAGAACCAAAGTGTATTTAATTTTACTTCTATAAACTTCCTTCACGATTAATGACCACATCTAGCAAGTTTTAGCTGTAACTTATTTGATACGAAATTCCATCACTTTAAGGGACACCAAAGATGATTATTTTATTTAATTATTTAAGATTTTTCATGAGAATCTTTTAGGGCTTGAGTTGACCTTCCGTTTAGCTGTAGTGACACCTGTCTATTAAAGTGAATATTTAAATTTCAATCGAATCCGTATTAATTGTAGATCAGGGAAGTTTATTCGTAATTACCAAGTGTTTAATATATCGTTACATAATGCTGTATTCTCGCTAACCATGTCCTCCCCCCCTCTCTCTCTCTCTCTCTCTCTCTCTCTCTCTCTCTCTCTCTCTCTCTCTCTCTCTCTCTCTCTCTCTCTCTCATTTATATATATTGTCTTACGCTGTCTGAAAGTGTGATTCCCAACTCAACTTAAGTTTGCTTTCCAATTTTTATTATTAATGCTCTCTCTCTCTCTCTCTCTCTCCTCTCTCTCTCTCTCTCTCTCTCTCTCTCTCTCTCTCTCTCTCTCTCTCACATGAAGTCATAGCTGCGGTATTCAAATGTCCAAAAATAGGAAATGGAACCGCCATATAAAAATATTCCTGTACCTGATAAATCTCTTACAAAGTAAATTACTTTTGTAGGCTAAAGAGGACCAGGTAAATTGGGTTCAGGCAGAATTTAATTGACTTTATGGGTAACCAGTGTATAAAAATGCAATGGATTTTATAGCGGGCTATTTATATCTCTCTCCATTCTTTCAGTTTGCCCGGTTTCGAAATGAAATGGAAGATAAACGATAATCGGTATTCATGACCGGAAATTTTAGATGACGATATTGTTGGATAATGTTTATACTCAAATTTGCTATTTAACAAAAACATTTTTTTTTTTTGTCGTACAATTATTTATTAAATTTTTTTTTTTTTATTTACCCAATTTCAGGTATTGAATCGGTCTTTATTGGGGATATTATTGGATATCTGTTTATACACAGATATTTGATATTCAATAAAAAATATTTATTTGTTTGTATAATTATTTGAAAAAAAAAATGATATTTACCCAATTTCAAGTATTGAATCTGGGTTTATTGAGGAGGATATTGGATACCTGTTTATACACCGCTATTTGTTATTTAACCAAAGAATATATATATATATATATATATATATATATATATATATATATATATATATACATATACATATGCATATATATATTTCCTACGATTATTTATTCAAAACTGTGTTATATACCTAATTTTAGGTATAGAATCATTTTTTAATGCCATTACAAGAATTGCCAAAGATAACTTTTTAGCTTTCCACCGGATATACTGTAAGGGTCCTGAGATCTGCAGAACGTGGGTGAAAATTATAGGTAATATATGGAATTTTCAAGCAGGCATTAAATATATTTTCTCGCTTCTCTCAGATATAAAATATTCCTCTTGGTAGATACAGTAATAGAAAAAAAAATTCTTGTATATTTCTATACTTTCAAAAGATTATTTATCATGTAAAATTACGTCTTTCATTTAGGTAGTCTGTTGTAATTTATTAAGACTGCTGATACTTTGGCATTAGGGAAAAGCTTACATTCTTTTACATTAGATATTACTAGCTGGGTCATGTGCTAGAGGTGTGTGTGTGTGTGTGTGTTTTTTTTTTTTTTTTTTTTTTTTATACTTATGCAAGGTCGATTTAAAATAAAGTGGGTCTCAGTTCATACTAAACATGGCATTGCTTAACCGTACGCTTTCTGAAGGACTCTCTCCACCAAAGTTAAGACCAGGGAGGGCCAAGGAAGGGTATACCTATAGGCTCCGCCCAAACACTCTCCCCTATCCTTAACTCTCAAGGATGTTGAGGTTACGGATACTTCAAGAAACCACCGAGCTTGATCGGATCTCGAACCTTTGTCCAGAAGAACGCCTTTCAGAACAGATACTTCAAGAAACGATCGAGCTTGATCGGATCACGAACCCTTGTCCAAAAGAACGCCTTTCAGAACAGATACTTCAAGAAACTATCGAGCTTGATCGGATCTCGAACCTTTGTCCAGAAGAACGCCTTTCAGAACAGATACTTCAAGAAACCATCGAGCTTGATCGGATCGCGAACCTTTGTCCAGAAGAACGCCTTTCAGAACAGATACTTCAAGAAACCATCGAGCTTGATCGGATCTCGAACCTTTGTCCAGAAGAACGCCTTTCAGAACAGATACTTCAAGAAACGATCGAGCTTGATCGGATCGCGAACCTTTGTCCAGAAGAACGCCTTTCAGAACAGATACTTCAAGAAACTATCGAGCTTGATCCGGTCTTGAACCTTTCTCCAGAAGAACGCCTTTCAGAACAGATACTTCAAGAAACCATCGAGCTTGATCGGATCGCGAACCTTTGTCCAGAAGAACGCCTTTCAGAACAGATACTTCAAGAAACTATCGAGCTTGATCGGATCGCGAACCTTTGTCCAGAAGAACGCCTTTCAGAACAGATACTTCAAGAAACCATCGAGCTTGATCGGATCTCGAACCTTTGTCCAGAAGAAACGCCTTTCAGAACAGATACTTCAAGAAACTATCGAGCTTGATCGGATCTCGAACCTTTGTCCAGAAGAACGCCTTTCAGAACAGATACTTCAAGAAACTATCGAGCTTGATCGGATCTCGAACCTTTGTCCAGAAGAACGCCTTTCAGAACAGATACTTCAAGAAACTATCGAGCTTGATCGGATCTCGAACCTTTGTCCAGAAGAACGCCTTTCAGAACAGATACTTCAAGAAACCATCGAGCTTGATCGGATCTCGAACCTTTGTCCAGAAGAACGCCTTTCAGAACAGATACTTCAAGAAACCACCGAGCTTGATCGGATCTCGAACCTTTGTCCAGAAGAACGCCTTTCAGAACAGATACTTCAAGAAACGATCGAGCTTGATCGGATCACGAACCCTTGTCCAAAAGAACGCCTTTCAGAACAGATACTTCAAGAAACTATCGAGCTTGATCGGATCTCGAACCTTTGTCCAGAAGAACGCCTTTCAGAACAGATACTTCAAGAAACGATCGAGCTTGATCCGGTCTTGAACCTTTGTCCAGAAGAACGCCTTTCAGGGACGTTTCCAATATGGCTGTCACATTTCATTCTGTTACATAAAGACTGAGTTAATGACTAAAGTAGCTGGAAGGAATCACACAATGCCAACAGACCACCCCTTATCTCTAGTGAGAAACGAAGCTCGCCTTGGCTCCAAGTGGAGCTGATTGGTAGACACTAAGATTGTCTTATTGTAGATCCAAGATTGTCTAATTGTAGACGCCAAGATTGTTTGATTGTAAAACCCCTAGGTTGTCTGATTGTAGATCCAAGATTGTTTGATTGGAGACCCCAAGATGTCCTAATTATAGACCCAAGATTGTCTGATTGTTGACCACAAGATTGTCTGATTGTAGACCAAAGATTGTCTGATTGTAGACCGAAGATTGTCTAATTGTAGATCCAAGATTGTCTAATTGTAGATCCAAGATTGTCTAATTGTAGATCCAAGATTGTCTGATTGGAGACCCCAAGATGTCCCGATTATAGACCCAAGATTGTCTAATTGCTGCCCCCAAGATTGTCTGTTTGTATACTCAAGATTGTCTAATTGTAGACCCAAGATTGTCTAATTGCAGATCCCAGGATTGTCTGATTGTAGACCCAATATTATCTGATTGAAAGCATCATGATTGTCTGATTATAAACCTCAAGATTGTCTGATTGTAAACCAAAGAATGTCTGATTGTAGATCGCAAGATTATCTGATTTTAGACCAAACAATATTTGATTGTATACCCAAGATTGTCTGATTGTAAACTCAAAGATTGTCTGATTGTAGACCCTAAGATTGTCTGATGGTAGACCAAAAGATTGTCTAATTGCAGACCCAATATTATCTTATTGTAGACACAAAGATTGTATGATTGTAGACCCCAAGATTGTCTGATTGTAGACCCCAAGATTGTCTGATTGTAGACCCCAAGATTGTCTGATTGAAGATCCAAGATTGTCTGATTGTTGTGACGGCCGAGAGAAGGTTGTGAACTCAAAGGCAGTGTGGAAGCAACTGAGTTAATTTATTATAGAACACTCTCCTTTATATACAAAACCTCAAGGCAATAGGAAATTACATGTTCGAGAAACAGACAATGTTACATAGGAGAAACGCAGACATGTTTATTCTGGTTCTTTTTAGTGCGAGGAAAGAGCGAAGATACAAGCATAATATATACAAAATGAATTATGTACGATCGTGTGACACACGGTTGGTACATTGTAAACCACAAGTTTGTCTGATTGTAGACCCAAGATTGACTGATTGTAGACCACAAGGCTGTCTGATTGTAGACCCAAGGTAATCGTATTGTAAACCCAAGATTGTCTGATTGTAGACCCAAGATTTTCTGATTGTAGACATAAAGATTGTCTAATTGTAGGCCCCAAGATTGTCTGATTGTAGACCCAAGATTGTCTGATTGTAGACCCCAAGGTTGTATGATTGTAAACACAAGATTGTTTGATTATAGACCCCAAGGTTGTCTGATTGTAAACCTAGGATTTTCTAATTGTAGACCCTAGGATTGTCTGATTGTAGACCCTAAGATTATCTTATTGTAAACCCAGTATTTCCTGGCTGTAGACCCTAAGATTGTCTGAATGTAAGCCGTAAGATTGTATGACTGTTGACCACGAGATAGTCTGATTGTAGACCCCAAGATTGTCTGATTGTAGACCCCAAGATCGTCTAATTTCAGACCCCAAGACTGTGTGATTGTAGACCCCAAGCTCGTCTAATTGCAGACCCCAGGATTGTTTGATTTTAGACCCTAAGATCGTCTAAATCCCAGAATTGTCTGAGGAAGGCAATATGGGATCTCCTCCCAATCCGGAATATTCCGGAATCTGTGTGTGACGTGACGTAATTCGATCCCACCTAGATTAAAAATTATTTTATATTCTTTTTACCAGCTGGGTTGATCGAGTCGTTTTTTTATAGCTGCATTACATTTAAGAGGATATTCATTTAGATTAGATATCAATATATTATGTAATGTCATGTGGAATAAGAAAAATAACGATATCACCTAAGTATTTTGAGAAGAATGGATTGTAAAGGAAATAGTGAGATAAGGATAATGGGAAGGAATCTAGATTAGTAATGTGTAAGCTTTTTTTCAATAAATGAGTGTATACCTACAGGAGAGAGAGAGAGAGAGAGAGAGAGAGAGAGAGAGAGAGAGAGACTAAAACGCAATTAGTAGAACACAATGTTATTGCATCATATTAAATAATGATAACAGAATATATATATATATATATATATATATATATATATATATATATATATATATATATATATATATATATAAATATAAATATATATATATATATATATATATATATATATATATATATATATATATATATATATATATATATATATACTGTATATAGACGTAGATATACAGTATATATATGTTTATATTTATATATACTTATATATATATATACTTTATATATATATATATATATATATATATATATAATGTATATATATATATATATATATATATATATATATATATATATATATATATATATATATATATATGTGTGTGTTTATATATATTAAATATATGTGTATATATAAGTATATGATATATATATATATATATGTATATATATATATATATATGTATATATATATATATATGTATATACTTATATATGTGTATATATATACATATATGTATATATATATATATATATATATATATATATATATATATATATATACTGTATGTACATATATATATACATATATATATATACACTGTATGTATATATACATGTGTGTATATATATATATATATATATATATATATATATATATATATATAATGTTCATATGTATGTACAGTATACATATGTATATATATGTATATAATATGTATACTGTATATATAGATATATATATTATATGTATATAATATGTATATATATATGTATATAATTTATATTGAAATATGTATAAATATGGATATAAATGTGTGTATATATATATGTACATATGTATATATATGTGTATATATGTGTATATATATATGTATATATAAGTATATATATATATATGTATATATTTACGTATATATATATATATATATATATATATATATATATATATATATATATATATATATATATATATATATATATATATATACAGGAAGGAATGGCGAGCGATTGTGACGTAGTTCCGGTAGGCCCTGCTGCTTCCTCTGGTGCCTTGGATAACCGCGGAGGTAGCAGCAGTAGGGGATTCAGCGTTTTGAAGCTTCATCTGTGGCGGATAACGGGGGAGGGTGGGCTGTGGCACCCTAGCAGTACCAGCTGAACTCGGTTGAATCCCTTGTCAGGCTGGGAGGAACGTAGAGAGGAGAGGTCCCCTTTTATTTTTTTTTATTTTTGGTTCATTTGTTGATGTCGGCTACCCCACAAAATTGAAGGAAGCGCCTTGGTATATGTATGTATGTATGTATATATATATATATATATATATATATATATATATATATATATATATATATGGGTATATATATATGTATATATATGTATATATACGTATATATGTATATTTGTGTATATATATATCATGTATATATAATTATATGTATATATTTGTATATATGTATATGTATATATATGTACTGTATATATTTATAGATGTATATTTATGTATATACTGTGTATATATATATGTATACTGTATTTGTGTATATATATACAGTAAATATATATATATATATATATACATATATATATATATATATATATATATATATATATATATATATATATGTGTGTGTGTGTATTTATGTATATACTGTGTATATTTGTATATATACTGTATATATATGGATATATATGTACATATATATGTATATAGCCGTATATATATGTATATATAAACGTGTGTGTATATATATGTATGTATATACTGCATGTAATATATATATATATATATATATATATATATATATATATATATATATATATATATATATATATATGTATATAATATTTATATATATACACGTCTGAAAAGATGCTAGGATTGCTTGCCACGACTGAAAAAGGAAATCATCTTAAAAGATGAAAAAATAATTTTCGTTCCCGATGTAATTCTATTAGATTCTTTATAAGAGGTTTTCGAATGAAATATACATTGGCCTTCCGCGCTCTTTGCATTATTTTTCTGGGAAAAAAATATTTCACACTGTTGTCTTTATATGTTCCTAAATAAGAAATGTTACCATGTTTCCCTCCACCAGTAATGTAACATAATTGATGAAACAGGGTGACATGACTAATATTTTTTAGAGCTTTTTGCATTGAATGAAATACCAAAATACCAAAATCAGATGTAACTTATATAGAAATTGCCAAATTTTGAGGTATACATATAGATTTTATATATATATATATATATATATATATATATATATATATATATATATATATACAAACATATATATATATATTATATATATATACATATATATATATATATATATATATATATATATAAATATAAATATATATATATATATATATATATATATATATATATATATACAAACATCTATATATATATATATATATATATATATATATATATATATATATATATATATATATATATATATATATATATATATATATATATATATATATATATAGCCGTTTCTAGTCCGCTGTAACCTAAAATAAAATAATGATACAAGTACACATCCCTGATTTTAGAAATAGGTAATCAACATTAAAAGAGTTGCGAATAAAAGAGTGCATTCACTCTAAAAAAAAATGCCTTAAAACGGTAAAAATCCGGAAAAAAAATGCCTTAGAAAATGGTAAAAATCCTGAAATAAAAGTTGCCAGGATTTTACCGGTTTAAAAACGGATATATTGACGTAAATTAGTGATATTACGGTCTCTAATCCGTACAAGATAATACAAGCTAAAAATGAAATAGGGTGAAATTACGGTCGCCTGTATTTTACTGAAATACGGGTGAGAACAGTAAATTTTTACGGAGTATTTCGGGTTAAAATAATTCTTTTTTAACATAGTAACTTAGAATAAGGTTACATCGATAAACAATGCTGAAAATCATGTGGTTTTTTAGTGTTTCTAAAAGATAGCATATTGCTGTAACAGATTAATTATCTTTATTAATTATCCTCGTTCTTTAAAGAGTTCGTTGCCTGATATCCTTTCTGCCACTCCAGGAATTAGAAAACTATCCTCGTTCTTTAAAGAGTTCCTTGCCTGGTATCCTTTCTGCCACTCCAGGAATTAGGAAACTATCCTCGTTCTTTAAAGAGTTCCTTGCCTGGTATCCTTTCGGCCACTCCAGGAATTAGGAAACTATCCTCGTTCTTTAAAGAGTTCCTTGACTGGTATCCTTTCGGCCACTCCAGGAATTAGGAAACTATCCTAGTTCTTTAAAGAGTTCCTTGCCTGGTATCCTTTCGGCCACTGCAGGAATTAGGAAACCATCCTCGTTCTTTAAAGAGTTCCTTGCCTGGTATCCTTTCGGCCACTGCAGGAATTAGGAAACTATCCTCGTTCTTTAAAGAGTTCCTTGCCTGGTATCCTTTCGGCCACTCCAGGAATTAGAAAATTATCCTCGTTCTTTAAAGAGTTCGTTGCATGATATCCTTTCGACCAGTCCAGGCATTAGAAAATTATCCTCGTTCTTTAAAGAGTTCGCTGCATGATATCCTCTCTACCACTCCAGGAATTAGAAAATTATCCTCGTTCTTTAAAGAGTTCGTTGCATGATATCCTCTCTACCACTCCAGTAATTAGAAAATTATCCTCGTTCTTTAAAGAGTTCGCTGCATGATATCCTCTCTACCACTCCAGGAATTAGAAAATTATCCTCGTTCTTTAAAGAGTTCGTTGCATGATATCCTCTCTACCACTCCAGTAATTAGAAAATTATCCTCGTTCTTTAAAGAGTTCGTTGCATGATATCCTTTCGACCAGTCCAGGCATTAGAAAATTATCCTCGTTCTTTAAAGAGTTCGTTGCATGATATCCTCTCTACCACTCCAGGAATTAGAAAATTATCCTCGTTCTTTAAAGAGTTCGTTGCATGATATCCTTTCGACCAGTCCAGGCATTAGAAAATTATCCTCGTTCTTTAAAGAGTTCGTTGCATGATATCCTCTCTACCACTCCAGTAATTAGAAAATTATCCTCGTTCTTTAAAGAGTTCGTTGCATGATATCCTTTCGACCAGTCCAGGCATTAGAAAATTATCCTCGTTCTTTAAAGAGTTCGCTGCATGATATCCTCTCTACCACTCCAGGAATTAGAAAATTATCCTCGTTCTTTAAAGAGTTCGCTGCATGATATCCTCTCTACCACTCCAGGAATTAGAAAATTATCCTCGTTCTTTAAAGAGTTCGTTGCATGATATCCTCTCTACCACTCCAGTAATTAGAAAATTATCCTCGTTCTTTAAAGAGTTCGCTGCATGATATCCTCTCTACCACTCCAGGAATTAGAAAATTATCCTCGTTCTTTAAAGAGTTCGCTGCATGATATCCTTTCGACCAGTCCAGGCATTAGAAAATTATCCTCGTTCTTTAAAGAGTTCGTTGCATGACATCCTTTCGACCAGTCCAGGCATTAGAAAATTATCCTCGTTCTTTAAAGAGTTCGCAGCATGATATCCTCTCTACCACTCCGGGCATTAGAAAATTATCCTCGTTCTTTAAAGAGTTCGTTGCATGATATCCTCTCTACCACTCCAGTAATTAGAAAATTATCCTCGTTCTTTAAAGAGTTCGCTGCATGATATCCTCTCTACCACTCCAGGAATTAGAAAATTATCCTCGTTCTTTAAAGAGTTCGCTGCATGATATCCTTTCGACCAGTCCAGGCATTAGAAAATTATCCTCCTTCTTTAAAGAGTTCGTTGCATGACATCCTTTCGACCAGTCCAGGCATTAGAAAATTATCCTCGTTCTTTAAAGAGTTCGCAGCATGATATCCTCTCTACCACTCCGGGCATTAGAAAATTATCCTCGTTCTTTAAAGAGTTCGCTGCATGATATCCTTTCGACCAGTCCAGGCATTAGAAAATTATCCTCGTTCTTTAAAGAGTTCGTTGCATGACATCCTTTCGACCAGTCCAGGCATTAGAAAATTATCCTCGTTCTTTAAAGAGTTCGTTGCATGACATCCTTTCGACCAGTCCAGGCATTAGAAAATTATCCTCGTTCTTTAAAGAGTTCGTTGCATGACATCCTTTCGACCAGTCCAGGCATTAGAAAATTATCCTCGTTCTTTCAAGAGTTCGTTACACGATATCCTTTCTACCACTCCAGGAATTAGAAAATTATCCTCGTTCTTTCAAGAGGTCGTTGCACGATATCCTTTCCACCACTCCAGGAATTTTTAAAGAGTTCGTTGCACGATATCCTTTCTACCACTCCAGGAATTTTTAAAGAGTTCGTTGCACGATATCCTTTCTACCACTCCAGGAATTAGAAAATTATTCTCGTTCTTTCAAGAGTTCGTTGCACGATATCCTTTCTACCACTCCAGGAACTTTTAAAGAGTTCGTTGCACGATATCCTTTCTACCACTCCAGGAATTAGAAAATTATTCTCGTTCTTTCAAGAGTTCGTTGCACGATATCCTTTCTACCACTCCAGGAACTTTTAAAGAGTTCGTTGCACGATATCCTTTCTACCACTCCAGGAATTAGAAAATTATTCTCGTTCTTTCAAGAGTTCGTTGCACGATATCCTTTCTACCACTCCAGGAACTTTTAAAGAGTTCGTTGCACGATATCCTTTCTACCACTCCAGGCATTAGAAAATTATCCTCGTTCTTTCAAGAGTTCGTTGCACGATATCCTTTCTACCACTCCAGGAATTTTTAAAGAGTTCGTTACATGATATCCTTTCTACCACTCCAGGAATTAGAAAATTATTCTCGTTCTTTCAAGAGTTCGTTGCACGATATCCTTTCTACCACTCCAGGAACTTTTAAAGAGTTCGTTGCACGATATCCTTTCTACCACTCCAGGAATTAGAAAATTATCCTCGTTCTTTAAAGAGTTCGTTGCATGACATCATTTCTACCACTCCAGGAATTAGAAAATGTGTGTGTACGCCAAATCATGATATAGATTATTATTATGTATCAAAATTATCACAGGCTCAATGATCGTTGTAAAGAAATAATATAAGTATTTTTGGGTTTATAAAAAAAATCATATAATTTCCTCAATCAGTGATATTCCATCTTTTTTATATCAACTTAGTTGCACATATTCAAATAATCTAAATATACATCTTTGTTATTCTTTCCCGAATTAACTACTTCGTAATCTCGCTTTCATAATGACCAGCGTTTTTGAAATATATTAGAAAAGATAAACAACAAGACACTTTTCTTATCAGGAAAATTTTTAAATTTTTTTAAATGACCAACTGAAGTATCCGATTGATAGCTGGGTGTTTCATAAAACAGATGAAGCTTATTATTATTGTTGTTGTTGTTTTTGTTGTTGTTGTTGTTGTTATTACTATTATTTTTTTTCTTATTTTAGTATTTTTATTTTTATTCTTATTTTTATTATTTTTATTTCTATTCTTATTTTTATTTTTTTATTATTAGCTAAGCTACAACCCTAGTTGGAAAAGCAGGATGCTATAAACGCAAGGGCTCCAATAGGAAAAAAAAAATAGCCGTGATGAAAAGAAATAAGGAAATAAATAAATCATATAAAAAGTAATAAAAAAATTTGAAGTTTGGTAACATTCTATAAAGGAAAGATTAGAATGTTTGAGAGGTGAAAGGGAGACAGGCCTACTTTTGTGGGTTTTGCCCAGCCTATCCCCTCCACCCCACCCCACCCAACCCCACCCCACTGCACATCTATCCAGATATTCGACCCTATGCTGGTGAGCAATAAAGGTCAAAATTGTCTTCTTCAATAAAGGTTATGAATGGAATTTCAATGAGATTGGAAGGCGTGGTATATCAACATTGGTTGCATATATAATGATAGGAGGGAATATTTAGAGATCATACCCGAATATTTAGGTTAAGTAAAAGGAAAAAACCTGTAAGAAAATAGGGATTAAACGTGGGATTATCTGGTCCTGCCTAAAATGGCCCTATATATATTTTAGCGAGTCGTTGGATGTAAATGTATAGCTTGGCGGTCGGCAGACATACTGCTACAATTTACAGAGTGAAATGCGAAAGGCGTTGAAATGTTGCAAATATATTACTGCATGTGTGCATTGCATATTATTGCCTGGACTCCTTGCAATTAATCTAGATCTCACGAAGGGAGGATAGAAGCACAACTACAATACACTGTAGGGAACATCTGCTTAGAATGTTAGAAAATAGGACATTCTGAGAAATCATTCATTGTTTCATGTACCTTTTATGCTGTGTACAAAGCTTTTCTGGATAAGCAATGTATTGCAATTGTTTTTTATTCAGATTTGTCTTATCAGATGCAAGGAAATTTTAGGAGTCTCTCCTTATTATCTTGTAGGTGCTACAGTTGTATAAATCTTTACTTAGAGTTTTTACAAATAAAAAAATATATATCTTTTTAGTAAATGAAATTGATTAATGGATCTTGATATTATGCTGAAGACTAAATATTCGCAAATCTGTTTACATAAATGATTTCATTTTTTTAGTATTCCTTTAGATATACCGAAAAGGCACTGCAATAGTTCTAGCTATGTGATTGATTAAATGGAAACCATACTGCCCTCTTCAGAAGTTATATTCCAGTGCATAACTGCATTAAATTTTCCAAATCATTATTGCAATATAAGTCTAGGATTGTGGTGGCCTATTGGAAACCTTTGCCTGGGGTTCTGCTGGACGGGAGATCGAGTCCTATTCAGGTTCGTTAGTTCCTTTGGTCGCTGCAAGCTCACCATCCTTGTGAGCTGAGGATGGGGGTTTCGGGGAGCCTATAGGTCTACCTGTGGAGTTATCAGCAGCCAATGCCCGCCCCTCCCTGGTCTTAGTTTGTGTGGAGAGAGGCTTTTGCACTGATCATATGGATATATTGTCATTCTCTAGGGCATTGTTCTGCTAGGGTATTGTTACTGTCTCTTGTCTCTGCCATTCATGAGCGGTCTTTGATCTTTAAAAAAAGAGGTTCCCAACCTTTTTGTTCTTCTCTACTTCTTGGGCATTTTTATAGATCTCTTTGTATCGGTAAAATTAAGTTTGGAAATGAGAATGTGATAAAATTCTATTATTCAATCTCAATGCAAATGACATCATATATTGTGATGTACTGATTATTCTATCAGATCTAATGTACCCTTGTTGAGTAAACATGTACCACTGGGGGTACATGTACCCCAGATTGCGAACCCCTGAGCTAGGAGAAGAAGCTTTTGGTTTACATGCTTTCACAACTCCTCCTCTTTTGTCATATAAAATGTAAAGTCAGGAGGGGAAATCTTCAAGGAATTTAGATAATTATTTCTAAGAAAAGTCAAACAACCCTCAGCAGAAGAACAATAATTTTGATAAATATATAAAAATAGAATTGAGGTTGAAAAGAAAATATCCCAATTCTTTAATCATTTACCTCTGATAGTCAGGGAAAGTTCAAGATACAGAGAACAGTTGGGATTATTTTTCCTGGTGACAGGGGAGAGATTTGCATACCATTAAGGACCTTTTACTTATTCAAAAGAAAGTACATTAGCAGCTTAGCGCAAATACAAATGTACCGACGTGCTTCACAGATCGTAGGATAAAAAAAAGATAATGGTAGACATTTTCTTTCGATGAATAAATTATATGATATATCTTGTAATGAACTCTGAAAAAGTCTTGTAGGATAATCAAACACAGCTGAAATAAAATACTGAAGTTAATATTACTCAAAATAATGATATTTTTTAGAAGATATCGAGATAATTGAATTGAGGGATTTCAAAAGAGCGTAGCTGCCTTTAAA
>NC_090757.1:17872249-17874749 GCF_036898095.1 Palaemon carinicauda
TTCCGTTAGATCGCTTACCTGTCTCTACTTCGCTGAGTATTGGCAAGGCTCCCGTTATATTTTGCTTTTAGGGGGAAAATGGGAATTCAATGCAAAACTTGATTTTGTTAAATAAAACCGGTGTACAAAAATTCATAAATTAAAGGAATTTGAATATTAAAAGTAACATT
The DNA here is from genome assembly GCF_036898095.1 of Palaemon carinicauda. NCBI lineage: Eukaryota > Metazoa > Arthropoda > Malacostraca > Decapoda > Palaemonidae > Palaemon > Palaemon carinicauda. The sequence continues at coordinate 17,872,420 of NC_090757.1, forward strand.
GATATAAGATATGTATATATATATATATATATATATATATATATATATATATATATATATATATATATATATATGTGTGTTTGTGTGTGTGTGTGTGTGTCTGTGAATATATATATATATATATATATATATATATATATATATATATATATATATATATATATATATATATATATATATATATATATATGCATATATATATATATATATATATATATATATATATATATATATATATATATGTGTGTGTGTTTGTATATATATATATATATATATATATATATATATATATATATATATACATATGTATATATATGTACAATATATATACATATATATATATATATATATATATTATATATATATATATATATATATATATATATATATATATATATATATATATGTATATATACATAGATGAACTTCGATTAAATCATGATCATATAAATATTACTTCAAATGTCTAGTAAACTTCCGGTGACCCTCGTGGATGCGATCAGTAAATATAACTTTCGATATTAGATTGTTCCCGAATTTTCAATCTTTTATTCTTTTACATTTTCATCTCGCAACGACGCGTGTGATACTTTATTGTCTCTATCTCTATGCCAATAAATTTCATGAAATAAAAAAAATAGAGAGATTGTTTTGTTGAAACAATTTCAGTCTTTTATTGCACAGCCGATGTCAGCCCGGAATGTATCGGAGTCCTCCGTTGATGTAACAGTTGTTATCAAACTGCGATAAAATATGAAAGTATTTTTTTTCCATTGCACCCAATTCTAATCCTCCTTCTCAAAAATACAATTGCAATGATATGGCTCAACGCATTTGAGCTGATTGCAATTTTGGACTTATTGCTGGAAATGGTTAACAGATGTTGTGGGGTCGGATGGGGGGGGGGGGGTCGTATGTTCTTCACCACCGATGTCAATTTAGAAACGTAACATTTTTCATATTACTATCGATGTAATAGATGATGAATGATATTCTTCATATAACTATCGATGTCAATTCTGAAATAAAACTTTAACTTTCTTATGATAGACAAAATCGATTATGATATAAGAAATTGTATATTATTATTATTATTATTATTATTATTACTACTACTACTACTACTACTACTACTAGCTAAGCCACAACCCTATTTATAAAAGTAGGATGTTATAAGCCCAAGGGCTTTAACTTGGGAAATTTCCCACTAAGGAAAGGAAATAAGGGAACAAATAGGATAAAGTGCCCGAGTGCACCCTCAATCAAGAGATCTAACCCAAGACAGCGGTACAGAGGCTATGGCACTACCTAAGACCAGAGAACAATGGTTTGATTTTGGAGTGTCCTCCTAGAAGAGCTGCTTGCCATAGCTAAAAAGTCTCTTCTACCCTAACCGAAAGGAAAGTAGCCAATGAATAATTTCAGTGCAGTAGTTAACACCTTGAGTGAAAACGAAATGTTGGTTATCTAAGTGTATAGAGAATAGACAGGATTGTTCGGTGTATGTATAGGCAAAGGAACCGTTATCAGAGAGGGCTTCTATATATTACACTCTGGCCAGTCAAATGACCTATAACTCTCCAGCGGTAGTATCTCAACGGATAACTAGTGCCTTGGCCAACCTATTAGATATGGTGTAATCAAATCTAACCTTTCTAGTGGAGGCATTCTCAATATCAAAGCTCTAACAGATTGAAGATATGTAATTCAGCTGAAGAATCCTGTGAACGAGATTAATTTCGCTTAAGCTTCGTTGAGGTTTAGAGATAATCCTTTCCAAGAGTTGGTTATTTGACAGAATCGAACTCTATCTTTCTCTTATCCTGAAAATGTTGGAATGTCAAAATTCACGTAGTGGATTAAATTCAATTTTAGAATAACGTAAACAAAAGAAAACTATTATTTCTTTAGAAACAATAATGATAAAATGTCCTGACATTTTAGTCTAATAAGTTAGACATCGTCCAAGTGAAAATGCATAAAAAAAGTAAGTTCTTACATAGATATTTAAAAAAAAAAGCAAATACTAATTTGTATGAAACAATTTTGGGTATTATTGGTAAAGCGATTTGTCAAGTCTGATAAATGAATGCATTTATATTACCTTGAAATCGGGGATCGTAAATCGGGGTTTTATAAAATATGTTTATTTCTTTTGAATTTACTGTTGTCTGTGAGAAAGAGGATGAAGAAGTATGATCGCAAGATCTCCCGGACTATGAGGGAAAGTTATTAATAAAGAATGTGGATTATTAATTAGTGGGATTCTCTCTCTCTCTCTCTCTCTCTCTCTCTCTCTCTCTCTCTCTCTCTCTCTCTCTCTCTCTCTC
>NC_090757.1:17877753-17880253 GCF_036898095.1 Palaemon carinicauda
ACTGCCTCTTTCCTGGGTTTCCCTCCAGCATATTTCACACCCAGGTCCATCAAACACATAACGGAGAGAAAGATTATGTTCGGCCGAAGTCAAACTAAATGGGATGATAATGAAGATATACTCCACAAGGAATAAGTAAAAGGAGCTTTGCATTTGAACGGCCTATTGGCTTTGATGCAAAAATACCTTGGCATTATTTGTTCTCTTTTCTGTACCTCAGAATTCTTCCAGAATTTGCTTAGCGTTTATTTTTCCACTAAATATTCCATGAATGGAAGTGTTTACTAAATTGGAATGAAACGCCTTGGTAAATCAGTGCATTTTTTTTATAGAAAGTGCAATGATATAAATAATGATAACAAAAAGAACAATCAGTGAATGGCATAATTATTCTTTTAGTTTAGACTATTACTGGTTTTTTATTTTGTATAGCTGGAAATATATTCTATCAGTTTTGTATCGGATGCCAAAATATAAATGAAATTTTTAATGGCCTTATAAAAGTACGACAAAATTTTTGATATATATATATATATACTGCATTTACTTCTTTTATATCAGTTTTGATTTATGAATAATCACCGTTCATTAATTACTATTGTTTAAAAATCTAAATTGATGCAGTTATAAAATGAAAATTGTGAAATGTACATTGTGCTACTATATCACGAATATGAATATATATATATATATATATATATATATATATTATATATATATATATACTATATATATATATATATATATATATATATATACAAACATATATATACGTACATATACATATACATACATACATATATATATATATATATATATATATATATATATATATATATACTATATATATATATATATATATATACAGAGAGAGAGAGAGAGAGAGAGAGAGAGAGAGAGAGAGAGAGAGAGAGAGAGAGAGAGAGAGAGATGCCACTAATAAATAATCCACACTCTTTATTAATAACTTTCCCTCATAGTCCGGAGATCTTGCGATCATACTTCTTCATCCTCTTTCTCACTGACAACATTCAAAAGAAATAAACATATTTTATAAAACCCCCGATTTACGCTCCTCGATTTCTGGTATTATAAATGCATTCATTTATCAAACTTGACAAATCGCTTTACCAATAATACCCACAAATTTGTTTCATACAAATTAGTCTTTGTTTTTTTTTTTAAACATCTATGTAAGAACTTACTTTTTTATGTATTTTCACTTGGACGACGTTTAACTTATTAGACTAAAATATCAGGATAATTTATCATTACTGTTTCTAAGAAATAATAGTTTTCTTTTGTTTACGTTATTCTAAAATTGAATTTAATCCACGACGTGAATTTTGACATTCCAACATTTTCAGGATAAGAGAAAGATAAGAGTTCGATTCTGTCAAATAACCAGCTCTTGGAAAGGATTATCTCTAAACCTCAAACGAAGCTTAAGCGAAATTAATCTCGTTCACAGGATTCTTAAGCTAAATTACTTAATTTCAATCTGTTAGAGCTTTGATATTGAGAATGCCTTCACTAGAAAGGTCAGATTTGATTGTCCCATATGTAGTAGGTTGGGCAAGGTACTAGTCACCCGTTGAGATACTACTTTGACTGGCCAGATAGTACTACATTGGACCCCTCTCTGATAACGGTTCCTTTGCCTATACATACACCGAACAGTCTGGCCTATTCTTTAAACATTCTCCCCCTTTCTCCATACATCTGGCAACACTTAAATAACCGAAAATTTCTTCTTCACTCAAGGGGTTAACTACTGCACTGAAATTATTCATTGGCTACTTTCCTTTTGGTTAGGGTAGAAGAGACTTTTTAGCTATGGCAAGCAGCTCTTCTGGAGCGGCACTCCAAAATCAACCATTGTTCTCTGGTCTTAGGTAGTGCCATAGCCTCTGTATCCTGGTCTTTCCCTGCCTTGGGTTAGAGTTCTCTTAGTTGACGGTACAATCAGGCACATTATTTTATTTGTTCTCTTATATCCTTTCCTTAATGGGCTATTTTCCCTGTTGGAGCCCTTGGGATTATAGCATTCTACTTTTCCAAATAGGGTTGTAGAATAGCTAGTAGTAGTAGTAATAGTAGTAGTAGTAGTAGTAGTAGTAGTAGTAGTAGTAGAAGTAGTAATAATATAATAATGAAAACAATATACAATTTTATATATCATAGTCGATTTTGTATATCATAAGAAAGTTAATGTATTTATTTCTGAATTGATATCGATAGCTATATGAAGAATATAATTTATATTCTATAACATCGATAGTAATATGAAAACTTATATATTTCTAAATTGCCATCGATAGTTAAGAACTAACAACCCCCCCCCCCCCACATCTGTTAACCATTTCCAGCAATGAGTCCAAAATTGCAATCAGCTCAAAAGCGTTGAGCCATATCATTGCAATTGTATTTTTGAGAAGGAGGATTAGAATTGGATGCAATGGAAAAAAATACTTTCATATTTTATCGCAGTTTGATAACA
>NC_090757.1:17887753-17890253 GCF_036898095.1 Palaemon carinicauda
TCTATAGACCTTGAAAGAAACCAATGTCTATTGTATTCTATAGACCTTGAAAGAAACCAAGGTCTATTGTATTCTATAGACCTTGTAGGCAACCTTGATATAACTAAGGATGCCTCCGCCATAAAGACCCAGAGGGATTTATCCATTCACGAATTTAGCAAATTAATATTATAGACAAATACACTGTTAAGATATCGTTAGCATTATTGAATTTTGCTTATTTGAGAATAAAAAAAAAACATGAGCTTCGTTTACCTACCAATCTAGTTTTTCATCCATATTTTCAAGAAGTGTCTATGAATACGAGGAAATCTTTTCTCTATTCTGGAACTAGAAAATTTTTTTGAAATCAAGTCACTGACAGTTTAATAACAAGATAAGAACAGCCTGCAATGAACGGCTAGTTTAGAAAAAAGGGATATCTTTTAGGGCAGCTACGCTCTTTTGAAATCCCTCAGTTCAATTATCTCGATATCTTCTAAAAAATATCATTATTTTAAGTAGGATTAACTTCAGTATTTCAACTGTGTTTGATTATTCTACAAGACTTTTTCAGAGTTCATTACAAGCTGTATCACATAATTTATTCATCGAAAGAAAATGTCTACCATTATCTTTTTTTTATCCTACGATCTGTGAAGCACGTCGGTACATTTGTATTTGCGCTAAGCTGCTAATGTACTTTCTTCCGAATAAGTAATAGGTCCTTAATGGTATGCAAATCTCTCCCCCGTCACGAGGAAAAATAATCCCAACTGTTCTCTGTATCTTGAACTTTCCCTGATAATCAGAGGTAAATGATTAAAGAATTGCGAGATTTTCTTTTCAACCTCAATTCTATTTTCATATCTTTATTAAAAATATTGTTCTTCTGCTGAGGATTATTTGACTTTTCTTAGAAACAATTATCCAAATTCCTTGAAGATTTCCACTGCTGACTTTACATTTTATATGACAAAAGAGGGAGGAGTTTTGAAAACATGTTAAAAAAAACAGCTGCTTCTCATAGACCAGGGGTTTTCAATCTGAGGTACATGTACCCCCAGTGGTACATGTTTACTCTACAAAGGTACAATTCGATATATTTAAAGGAATACTAAAAAAATGAAATGATTTTTGTAAATAGCTTTACAAATATATAAAGTCCTCAGCATAATATCGAAATTCATTAATTTATTCAATTTACTAATAAGATATATATTTTTTTCTATTTGTAAATACTAAATCAAAATTTATACGACTGTAGCACCTACAAGATAATAAGGAGAGACTCCTAAATTTCCTTGAATCTGATAAGACAAATCTGAATTAAAAACAATTGCAATACATCGTTTATCCAGAAAAGCTTTGTACAGAGCTTAAAAGGTACATGAAACAATGAATGATTTCTAAAAATGTCCTGTTTACCAATATTCTAAGCGGATGTTCTCTACCCTTCATTGTAGTTGTGCTTATATTCTCCTTTCGTGAGATCTAGATTAATTGCAAGGAGTCCAGGCAATAATATGCAATGCACACATGCAGTAATATATTTGCAACATTTCAACGCCTTTCGCATTTCACTCTGTAAATTGTAGCAGTATGTCTGCCGACCGCCAAGCTATACATTTACATCCAACGACTCGCTAAATATATAGGGCCATTTTTGGCAGGACCAGATAATCCCACGTTTAATCCGTATTTTGTTATAGGTTTTTTTTTCCTTTGACTTAACCTAAATATTCGGGTATGATCTCTCAATATTCCCTCCTATCATTACATATGCAACAAAAGTTGATATACCCACCTTCCAATCTCATTGAAATTCCATTCATAATCTTTATTCAAAAAGACAATTTTGACCTTTATTGCTCACCAGCATAGGGTCAAATATCTGGATATATGTGCGGTGGGGTGGGGTGGGGTGGGGTGGGGTGCAGTGGGGTGGGGTGGGGTGGGGTTGGGTAGGATGGAGGGGATAGGCTGAGCAAAACCCACAAAAGTAGGCCTGTCTCCCTTTCACCTCTCAAACATTCTAATCTTTCCTTTGTAGAATGTTACCGAACTTCCAATTTTTTTTTTATTACTTCTTAAGTGATTTATTTATTTCCTTATTTCGTTTCCTCACTGGGGGATTTTTTCCTGCATGAGCTCTTGGGCTTATAGCATCCAGTTTTTCCAACTAGGATTGTAGCTTTGCTAATAATAATAATAATAATAATAATAATAATAATAATAATAATAATAATAATATTTCATCTGTTTTATGAGACACCCAGCTATCAATCGGATGCTTCAGTTGCTCATTTAAAAAATTTCCTGATAAGAAAGTGTCTTGTTGTTAATCCTTTCTAATATATTTCCAAAAGGCTAGACATTATGAGGGGGAGATTACGAAATAGTTAATTCGGGAAAAAAATAACAAAGGTGTTTATTTAGTGTATTTGAATGTCTGCGATAGAAGTTAAAAAAAAAAAAAAGAAAAAAAAAGAAAAAAAAAAAAAAATAAAACACCACTACT
>NC_090757.1:17895253-17897753 GCF_036898095.1 Palaemon carinicauda
CAATGCATTCATTTCTTTCATATCAGTTTTGATTTATGAATAGTTACCGTTCATTAATTGCTACTGTCTAGAGATCTAAATTGATGCAGTTATAAAATGAAAATAGTGAAATGAACATTGTGCTACTTTACCACAAATATATATATATATATATATATATATATATATATATATATATATAACTATATATATAGTATATATATATACATATATATACCTATATATACATACATATATATACATATATATATATATATATATATATATATATATATATATATATATATATATATATATATATATAACTATATATATAGTATATATATACATATATATACATATATATACATACATATATATAAATATATATATATATATATATATATATATATATATATTTATATATATATATATATATATATATATATATATATATATATACATACATAACTATATATATAGTATATATATACATATATATATACATATATATACATACATATATATACATACATATATATAAATATATATATATATATATATATATATATATATATATATATATATATATATACATAATATATATATATATATATATATATATATATATATATATATATATATATACATATATATATACATACCTATATATACATACATATATATAAATATATCTATCTATATATATATATATATATATATATATATATATATATATATACATATATATATATATATATATATATATATATATATATAGAGAGAGAGAGAGAGAGAGAGAGAGAGAGAGAGAGAGAGAGAGAGAGAGAGAGAGAGAGAGAGAGAGAGAGAGAGAGAGAGAAATACATGCCACTAATAAATAATCCACATTCTTTATTAATAACTTTCCCTCATAGTCCGGGAGATCTTGCGATCATACTTCTTCATCCTCTTTCTCACAGACAACAGTAAATTCAGAAGAAATAAACATATTTTATAATACCCCCGATTTACGATCCCCGATTTCAAGGTAATATAAATGCATTCATTTATCAAACTTGACAAATCGCTTTTCCAATAATACCCCAAAATTGTTTCATACATAACTCTTTGATTTTATTTTTAAACATCTATGTAAGAACTAAACTTTTTTTTATCTATTTTCACCTGGTCGATATTTAACTAATTAGACTAAAATATCAGGACATTTCATCATTATTGTTTCTAAAGAAATAATAGTTTTCTTTTGTTTACGTTATTCTAAAATTGAATTTATTCAACTACGTGAATTTTGACATTCCAACATTTTCAGGATAAGAGAAAGATACAATTCGATTCTGTCAAATAACCAACTCTTGGAAAGGATTATCTCTAAACCTCAACGAAGCTTAAGCGAAATTAATCTCGTTCACAGGATTCTTCAGCCAAATTACATATCTTCAATCTCTTAGAGCTTTGATATTGAGAATGCCTTCACTATAAAGGTTAGATTTGATTGCCCCAAACGTAGTAGGTTGGGCAAGGTACTAGTCACCCGTTGAGATACTACCGCTGGAGAGTTATAGGTCATTTGACTGGCCAGATAGTACTACATTGGAGCCCTCTCTGATAAAGGTTCCTTTGCCTATACATACACCGAACAGTCCGGCCTATTCTTTAAACATTCTCCCCTTTCTCCATACATCTGACAACACTTAAATAACCGAAAATTTCTTCTTCACTTAAGGGGTTAACTACTGCACTGAAATTATTCATTGGCTACTTTCCTTTCGGTTAGGGTAGAAGAGACTTTTTAGCTATGGCAAGCAGCTCTTCTAGGAGGACACTCCAAAATCAAACCATTGTTCTCTGGTCTTAGGTAGTGCCATAGCCTCTCTACCGCTGTCTTGGATTAGATCATTTGGTTGAAGGTACACTCGGGCACATTATCCTATTTGTTCCCTTATTTCCTTTCCTTCGTGGGCTATTTTCCCTGTTGAAGCCCTTGGGCTTATAGCATCCTATTTTTCCAAATAGGATTGTACTTAGCAAGTAGTAGTAGTAGTAGTAGTAGTAGTAGTAGTAGTAGTAGTAGTAGTAGTAGTAGTAGTAATAATAATAATAATGTACAATTTCATATATCATAGTCGATTTTGTCTATCATAAGAAAGTTAAAGCTTTATTTCAGAATTGACAACGATAGTTATAAGAAGAATATCATTCATATTCTATAAAATCGATATTAATATGAAAAATGTTACATTTCTACATTGACATCGGTGGTGAAGAACATACGAAACCCCCACCCCCCACCCCCACCCCACAACATCTGTTAACCATTTCCAGCAATAAGTCCAAAATTGCAATCAGCTCAAATGCGTTGAGCCATATCATTGCAATTGTATTTTTGAGAAGGAGGATTAGAATTGGGTGCAATGGAAAAAAAAATACTTTCATATTTTATCGCAGTTTGATAACAACTGTTACATCAACGGAGGACTCCAATACATTCCGGGCTGACATCGGCTGTGCAATAAAAGAC
>NC_090757.1:17902753-17911429 GCF_036898095.1 Palaemon carinicauda
TTTGAACAGAGCTTAAAAGGTACATGAAACAATGAATGATTTCTCAAAATATCCTATTTTCTAAGATTCTAAGCGGATGTTCGCTACCCTTTATTGTAGTTGTGCTTATATCCTCCTTTCGTGAGATCTAGATTAATTGCAAGGAGTCCAGGCAATAATATGCAATGCACACATGCAGTAATATATTTGCAACATTTCAACGCCTTTCGCATTTCACTCTGTAAATTGTAGCAGTATGTCTGCCGACCGCCAAGCTATACATTTACATCCAACGACTCGCTAAAATATATAGGGCCATTTTAGGCAGGACCAGATAATCCCACGTTTAATCCCTATTTTGTTACATGTTTTTCCTTTTACTTAACTTAAACATTCGGGTATGATCTCTCAATATTTCCTCCTATCATTATATATGCAACAAAAGTTGATATACCACGCCTTCTAATCTCATTGAAATTCATTCATAATCTTTATTGAAGAAGACAATTTTGACCTTTATTGCTCACCAGCATAGGGTCGAATATCTGGACAGACGTGCGGTGGGGTGGGGTTGGGTGGGGGGTAGGGTAGGGTGGAGGGGATAGGCTGGGCAAAACCCACAAAAGTAGGCCTGTCTCCCTTTCACCTCCCAAACATTCTAATCTTTCCTTTATAGAATGTTACCAAATTTCAAAATTGTTTTGTCTCTTTATATATGATTTATTTATTTCCTTATTTCTTTTCATCAAGGCTATTTTTTCCTGTTGGAGCCCTTCCGTTTATAGCATCCTGCTTTTCCAACTAGGGTTGTAGCTTAGCTAATGATAATAAAAATAAAAATAAAAATAAAAATAATAAAAATAAGAATAAAAATAATAAAAATAAAAATATTAAAATAAGAAAAAAATGAATAAATAATAATAATAATAATAATAATAATAATAATAATAATAATAAAAATAATAATAATAATAATAATAATAATAATAATAATAATAATAATAATAATAATAATAATGATTTTTCATCTATTTTATGAGACACCCAGCTATCAATCGGATGCTTCAGTTGCTCATTTAAAAATTTTCCTGATAAGAAAGTGTCTTGTTTTTTTTCTTTTCTAATATAATTAAAAAAGGCTGGACATTATGAGGGAGAGATTACAAAGTAGTTAATTCGGGAAAGAATAATATAAAGGTGTTTATTTGGATTATTTGAATGTCTGCGATAGAATTTTTTATATATATATATATAAAAAAAACTGTACTTCACTTTATTGAAGAAATTATAGTTTTTTTCTATGAACCCAAAGGTACTAATTTTTTCTTTTAGAACAATCAATGAGCTGATTCTTTCGATCCATAAATTATAATTTACCCTATCATAGTTGGCTGACAAATATATTTTCTGATTCCTGGATTGTTAGAAACTATATCATGCAACGAACTCCTTAACAAACGAGGACAATTAATTAAGATCATTTATTTGCTAAATGAATATGTTATCTTTTAGAAACGTTAAAATACCACACAATTTTCTAAATTGGTTATCGATTTAAGCTTATTGTAGGTTATAATGATAAAAAAAAAACATTAATTTTAATGGGAAATTCTCCGTAAAAATATACTGTTCCCACCTCGTATTTCAGTAAAATACAGGCGACCGTAATTTTAATCTACTTTATTTTAATCTTGTATTATCTTTTACGGGTTGGTTACCGTAATATCACTCATTTACGTTAATATATCCGTTTTTAAAACGGTAAATGCGTGGACACATTAATTTCAGAATTTTTACCGTTTTCTAAGGCAATATTTTCCGGATTTTTACCTTTTCTTAAGGCAAAATTTTAACAGTAAATACAATCATTATTCGCACCTCTTCATATACTAGATTACAAAAAGGTACCGTTCAATTAAACAGTTCAGTATTTTCTTTTTCGGGCATATTATTATATGCAAACCCCTCGAATAAATTCAAATCATATTACACTAATTATCTCAAATAACTGGTGGAAGGAAACTGTTTCATTTACTATCTAGGAACATATAAAGACAACTGTGTGATATATTTTTTCCAGGAAAATAATGCAAAGACCGCGAAAAGGCAATATATATATTTCATTCGAAAACCTCTTACAGAGAATCAGAGAATTACATCTGATGTACGAAAAATATCTTTTGATATTTTAAGATGATTTCCTTTTTTCAGTAGTGGCAAGCAATCCCAGCATCCTTTCAGACGTAATATATATATATATATATATATATATATATATTATATATATATATATATATATATATATATATATATATATATATATATATATATACATATATATATATATATGTTTTTATTAAAATCTTTGATGACATCGTCTAAGGGATTAACTCTTAATTTCATGTAAGTGGAAACATCTGATAAAAGTACTTACGTCTTTTCTAAATAAGTTGTTTTGTTCATAGTAACTAATACATTAGCTTTGTCTGCTTTTGTAATATGTAATTCACAGTCATTTTTCAACGATTTTAAGGCTGTTAAAAACCGTTTAGGGAAATTGCAGGTGTTTACATATCCCATCACCGAATATATAAGCCCTTTAGCAATGTTTTCACTTACATAAAATTAAGAGTTAATCCCTTAGACGATGTCATCAAAGATTTTAATAAAAACTTAAAATCTATCTTAAAACAAGAAAAATCCTTAATTAATGCCTTTATCTCTACTGGTCCGCCTTTGCCTTATTTATATGGTTTAATTAAAACCCATAAAACAGGAAATTCAATCAGACCAATTATCAGTGCTACAGGTTCTATTAACTATGAATTATCCAAATATTTAGTCAAATTACTTTCCCCCGATCTTAGGATCTATTTCAACCTCTCATAAAGAAGAATTCTGTTGATCTTTGCGAAAGATTACAAAAAGTTAACCTTACGTCTAGACATAGATTAGTAAGTTTTGATGTAACTTCATTGTTTTCCAAAGTGCCGGTTGATGACTTATTGTATTTCCTGTCGGGTATTTTAGATGCTTATGATTTACCTTTATCAACCCATACTATTATTGAACTCATTTGTTTGTGGATTAAAAAGTGTAAATTTAGTTTTAACCGAGATTTCTATGAACAAGTTTTTGGCATGGCTATGGGTAATCCTTTGTCCCCACTTTTATCCAACATATATATGGAGTTTTTTTTAATCTAGATTAATTCCTTCAGTGTGGTCCTCCCAAATTGTGTGGTATCGATATGTTGATGATGTTCTAGGTATTCTAGAAGAAAATTTTAATCTTGAGGGTTTTGTTTCAATCATTAATTCATAAGTACCATCAATAAAATTCACTATAAAAAATTAAGAAAATAACCGTATCCCATTTTTAGACGTTTTAATAGTTAGAGAAACAGATAAATTTAAGTTTTCCATATATAGAAAGCCAACAAATAATTTTCCATATGTACATTTTTTACTCCGGTGACTCTAAAAATATAAAGCATTCAGTTTTTCCTTCAGGTATCTTAGGGAATTCAGAATTTGTAGCCCAGATTACACTGAGGACGAGTTCACTAAAATTGAAAAAAATGCAACAAATCTTTGTTAGCCCAAATATTTCTTAGAAAAATGTATGAATAAGGCTAAGAAATAATTTTATAGTGTGAAATTAGAGAGGAAGGAAACAATCAGTAATATGCTTGTATGCCATTTCATGTTTGTTTTTTAGATGCTATACCCCTTTTGAGAAACTAGACATTGCTGTAGTGTTTAAATATAATTGAATATTAAAAAACATGTTAATTAAGAATAGTTCTGGAAATGATAATAACGTAATATATAGCATTCCTTGTTCAGAGTGTAACCTATTTTATGTCGGACAAACATCAAAAAGTATACCAGTCAGATTAAAACAGCATCAGGTGGCCGTCTCCAGGGGTTCCAATGGTTAGGGTCAAGTCACAGAATTGGTTGGTCAAAGGTGGAAAAAGTAATCCATGTAAATGACTATTTCCAAAGGAATATTTTTGACTCATTTTTAATCTCCTGTACTCAAGGTAGAAATTTGAATCTAAGCCCAGATCTGTTTTCCGTTAATCCAGTATTATCCTTTTATCTAAAATCTGACTTTTCCGGAATTATTGAGAAACTGACAGCTGTTGGATCCCCTTCTCCTGTATAAATACGATGTCTTTGTATATGTATTCTCATTGCTGAGTTTGATAATGTCGAGTGGATGAAAGTACTAACTCCAATCAAGTCTTTTTTAATTTTTTCCTTTCGTGGCTGTAATACATACGTACATAAATATATATATAATATATATATATATATATATATATATATATATATATATATATATATATATATATACGTGTGTGTGTGTGTGAGTGTGTGCATGTGTGTGTATAAATATATATATATATATATATATATATATATATATATATATATATATATATATATATATATGTGTGTGTGTGTGTGTGTGTGTGTGTGTGTTTGTGTGTATGTATATATATACATATATATATATAAGTGTGTGTCTATATATATATATATATATATATATATATATATATATATATATATATATATCTGAATAATAAATAATAATAATAATAATAATAATAATAATAATAATAATAATAATAATAATAATAATACCAGAATGGACGCCTTTATCCCTAAATGAATAAAACAACATAAAAATTGCTTTTTAACAAGTAGCCAGTAGACTTATCACGCGTTCCCCGCCCCCCTCTGAACAGTTAGTGTAAAGTTTCATACAATTTTATAGTCTTCACATGCAACCTATTTGGCGAGTTAAAAAGGCCATTTTCCAAAAAAAAAAAAAAAACCCTATTGATATGGAAATCAACTGACAAGTTAAAAAGGGGGTTTAGTCTTTTTACTCGGCAGAGAGCTCTGGTCTTCCCCTTTGTAAAACCAATTTATTTGATTTTTGCTACAAATTTGTATTTTATTTTAATTGTCAAATCTCATTAATGTTGTGTTTGTTTTGAAATTCCTAACAATAACCTATTTTTTTTTCATTTTTGACATGTTAATATTTATCCTCTGGTAGTAGGTTGGCCAAGGCACCAGCCACCCGTCGATATACTACCGCTAGAGAGTTATGGGGTCCTTTGACTGGCCACAGTTTCTCTGGTTACGGTTAATTTTCCCTTTGCCGAAATATACACCAAACAGTCTGCCCTATTCTCTACATATTCTCCTCTGTCCCAATACACCTGAAAGCACTGGCATTACCAAACAATTCTACTTCTCTCAAGGGGTTAACTGTTAAACGTCCCAATAAAGAAGACAGGTTTAAATAGTTTTGCGGAAAGAAAGGACAATACTTAATAATCAAACTTAATTTCCTGATGTTTACTGCACTGTAATAGTTCAGTGGCTACTGTCCTCTTGGTAAGGGTTGAAGAGACTCTTTAGCTATGGTGAGCAGCTCTTCTAGGACAATCCAAAATCAGACCATTTTTCTCTAGTCTTAGGTAGTGCCATAGCCTTAATACCATGGTCTTCCACTGTCTTGGATTATAGTTCTCTTGCTTGAGGGTACACTCTGGCACAATATTCTATCTTATTTCTCTTCCACTTTACTGTTAAAGCTTTTATAATTTATATAGGAAAGGTTTATTCTAATGTTTTTACTGTTCTTAAAATATTCTATTTTTCCTTGTTTCCTTTCCTCACTGGGTTACTTTCCTTGTTGGAGCCCTTGAGCTATAGCATATCCTGCTTTTTCAACTAGGGTTGTAGCTTAGCAAGTAACAACAACAACAATAATAATAATAATAACTATAATAAAAATAATAACAACAACAGTAATTATTATTTTGTGAATGTAATATCTTAATCTGCGCACTTAAAAATATCTTATTTCTTCATATATTTACTCATCTAGTCGATAATATTCTATTTTCATTTGACAGGTTACTATCCATCTGTAACTGAAAGTTTGGACTTTTAATTTGTGAATTAACATTTGTTTTTAAATGAAACGAAATTTATGTTATATCTTAATTTGCATTCTTAAAAGAACCTCATTTCTTCATTTACTTATTTATTTAGTTGATATTCTTCTAAGCCTTTCCATGCTGTTATGTAGTTACAATAATGCTTTATTAGGAGCGATTGGATGCTTTAATATCAATGAATATCCTCTTTAGTGATTTATTTATAAATCAATTTCATATTCTATATTACTCTCGTCTGATGTCAATTTATTCATAAGCAATGTAATTGAAACACTTCATAGGGTCAGAATAAAGAAATTTTGTATTAAGAAATATTTCATTTTGTACATAAATAACGACTTGACCTGACTCAGCATTATTTATCAATGGTTTAGATGCAATATATTTATTGAAGGTTCAATTGGGCACAATATTCTTAATGCTACTCTTTTTTTTGGAAATTTTTATATATATATATGTGTATATATATATAAATTATATATATATATATATATATATATATATATATATATATATATATATATATATATATATATATATATATATTATATTGTTCATTACTTTTCTTATAGTCTATTTGTTTCCCTTTTTCCTTTCCTCACTGGGCTATTTTTTTCCGTTTGGAGCCATTGGGCTTATAGCATTTTTTTCCGTTTGGAGCCATTGGGCTTATAGCATTTTTTTCCAACTAGTGTTGAAGCTGAGATGATGATGATGATAATAATAATAATAATAATAATAATAATAATAATAATAATAATAATAATAATAATAATAATAATAATAATAATAGGTGTATAAATACCATTAAATTGCAAGAAATTTGGCATATGTATCTGTAAAACAAAAAAAAAAATCTGTCATATCAAATTGAGTAAATTAATTCGCAACTGAATATTAAATTAATTTCTATTGTATAATAGTATTGAGGAAATTGTGTGTGAGTCTTATAAGGCATCTCCCCCCCCCCCGGCCAAAAAAGAAAAGAAAAAAAAACATTAAATGATTTAAAATAATGTTCATCATTATCGTACTTAAAAGTCTTTTAATCAAATAAATTATTTCCTAACTGTCTATCATATTAATTCCCATTGAATAGTAGTAATGATGAAATCATTTTTAAAACAATGACATCTTTAGAATACATTTTTAAATAATTTTATATGCTAATTCTTCTCTTATTATTCTAAAATTACTCTTCATGATAATATAAATCACTTCCATACTGCAATGAAGCAATCACGTTATTGTATCCTAGTTTTTCTCATGTATATATATATACATATATATAATATTATATATATATATATATATATATATATATATATATATATATATATATATATATATATATATAAATTTATGTACATATATATATCTATATGTATTATATAATTTATATATATATATATATATATATATATATATATATATTATATATACATTATATATATATATATATATATTATATATATATATATATATATATATATATATATATATATATATATATGTTTGCTATGGATAGTTATTTCAAATATTCTAAAAACACTAAATTTAAATTCCTTCCATTGTGATCTCACACAATAGAGAGACCAATGATTCATTGTTCTCTCCTGTTAAAAAAAGAGAGTATTATTAGCTACAAAGGGACGAAGATTTGCAAGACATTCTACAATAACAACAACAAATGCAGCCGTTTGTAGCCCACTGCATGACAAAGGCCTCAGATATGTTTTTATTCATGTCTGGTGTTTGGTCAGTTTTCTTCACGTTGGCCAGTGCGGATAGGTGATGGTGGGAGACTTTAGTCTGATCGCTCACAGCAAACAAATCAAGTATGGGTGTCCCTAACTATAGTCCATTTCTTTTAGCGATGCATATTTGCACCGACTCGCAGCGGTGCCCTTTTAGCTCGGAAAAGTTTCCGGATCGCTGATTGGTTGGACAAGATAATTCTAACCAATCAGCGATCGGGAAACTTTTCCGAGCTAAAAGGGCACCGCCGCGAGCCGGTGCAAATATGCATCGCTAAAAGAAATGGACCATAGTAGAGCCAAGGTCTATATATATCTGGACCGTGAGTAGAGCTTTGGTAACCATGGCGTTACCATGGTGGTATCAATTACTTGGAAACGAAGCCGAGGTATTTTGTTCAAGTATTAGACTATGAATCAGACAAAAATGTTGGTTTTATGTATCCGATAACCATAAATTATATACTCTTTTTCACAGTGTAATTCGATGACATAATTAAGATTGATTTACCATATACAGTTACCATGTAAAACACAAAGTCAAAAGATACAGTATTTCTTTGTATCTGAAACTACCCTGTATTATTCCAGATTTCTACAATTTGCTGAAACGTAAACGAATTGTGGTAGCTGATGTGGTAACGTCCCTGACTGGTGATCGCCAGACTAGAGCTCGAAGTCCCGCTCAAACTCGTTAGGTTATTTGGTCGCTGCAACCTTACCATCCTTGTGAGCAAAGCATAGGGGTTTGGGGGAGCTTATAGGTCTATCTGCTGAATCATCAGCACCCATTGCCTGGTTCTCCTTGGTCCTTAGGCGCTGATTATATGTGTATATGGTCAGTCTCTAGGGCATTGTCCTACTCGATAGGCCTTTTTAACTGTCCCTTGCCCCTGCCATTCATGAGCGGCCTTTAAGTCTTCAATGGTAACAAGGAATATCATGGAA
>NC_090757.1:17916929-17926929 GCF_036898095.1 Palaemon carinicauda
AAAAAACTTCATATATATGTTGGATAAAAGTGGGGACCAAGGATTACCCATAACCATACCAAAAACTTGTTCAAATTGATCTCCATTAAAACTAAATTTACACCTTTTAATGCACAGACAAATGAGTTCAATAATAGTATGGGTTGATAAAGGCAAATCATAAACATCTAAAATACTCGACAGGGAATACAATAAGTCATCAACCGGCACTTTGGTAAACAATGAAGTTACATCAAAACTTACTAATCTATGTCTAGACGTAAGGTTAACTTTTTGTAATCTTTCGCAAAGATCAACAGAATTTTTTATATGAGAGGTTGAAATAGATCCTAAGATCGGAGAAATTAATTTGACTACATATTTGGATAATTTATAGTTAATAGAACCTGTAGCACTGATAATTGGTCTGATTGGATATCGTGTTTTATGGGTTTTAATTAAACCATATAAATAAGGCAAAGGCGGACCAGTAGAGATAAAGGCATTAATTAGGGATTTTTCTTGTTTTAAGATAGATTTTAAGTTTTTATTAAAATCTTTGATGACATCGTCTAAGAGATTAACTCTTAATTTTATGTAAGTGAAAACATTGCTAAAGGGCTTATATATTCGGTGATGGGATATGTAAACACTTGCAATTTCCCCAAACGGTTTATAACAGCCTTAAAATCGTTGAAAAATGACTGTGAATTACATATTACAAAAGCAGACAAAGCTAATGTATTAGTTACTATGAACAAAACAACTTATTTAGAAAAGATGTATGTACTTTTATCAAATGTTTCCACTTATATAAAATCAAGAGTTAACCCCTTAGACGATGTCATCAAAGATTTTAATAAAAACTTATATATATATATATATATATATATATATATATATATATATATATATATATATATACATATATATATATATATATATATATATATATATATATATATATATATATATATATATATATAT
Source organism: Palaemon carinicauda (assembly GCF_036898095.1). NCBI lineage: Eukaryota > Metazoa > Arthropoda > Malacostraca > Decapoda > Palaemonidae > Palaemon > Palaemon carinicauda. The sequence continues at coordinate 17,917,896 of NC_090757.1, forward strand.
ATATATATATTACGTCTGAAAGGATGCTTGGATTGCTTGCCACTACTGAAAAAAGGAAACCATCTTAAAATATCAAAAAATATTTTTCGTACCTCAGATGTAATTCTCTGATTCTCTGTAAGAGGTTTTCGAATGAAATATATATATTGCCTTTTCGCGGTCTTTGCATTATTTTCCTGGAAAAAATATATCACACAGTTGTCTTTGTAAGTTCCTAGATAGGAAATGAAACTGTTTCCTTCCACCAGTTATTTGAGATAATTTGTGTTATATGATTTAAATTTATTCGAGGGGTTTGCATATAATAATATGCCCGAAAAAGAAAATATTGAACAGTTTAATTGAACGGTACCTCTTTGTAATCCAGTATATGAAGAGGTGCGAATACTAGATTGCATACACTGTTGAAATTTTGCCTTAAGAAAAGTTAAAAATCCGGAAAATATTGCCTTAGAAAACGGTAAAAATTCTGAAATAAATGTTGCCAGGCATTTACCGTTTTAAAAACGGATATATTAACGTAAATGAGTGATATTACGGTCACCAACCCGTAAAAGATAATACAAGATAAAAATAAAGTAGATTAAAATTACGGTCGCCTGTATTTTACTGAAATAGGAGTGGGAACAGTATATTTTTACCAAGAAATTCCAATTGAAATTAATGGTCTTTTTTTTTCTTTTTTTTTTATCACTGTAACCTACAATAAGCTTAAATCGATAACCAATTTAGAAAATTGTGTGGTATTTTAACGCTTCTAAAAGATAAGATATTGGTTTAACAGATAAATTATCTTAACTAATTCTCCTCGTTTGTTAAGGAGTTCGTTGCATGATGTCGTTTCTAACAATCCAGGAATTAGAAAATATATTTGTCAGCCAACTATGATAAGGTGAATTATTATTCATGGATCGAAAGTATCAGCTTTGGGTTCATAGAAAAAAATATAATTTCTTCAATGAAGTGAAGTACATTTTTTTTTTTTTTTTTTTTTTTTATAAAAACTTCTATCGCAGACATTCAAGTAATCTAAATAAACACCTTTATGTTATTCTTTACCGAATTAAATACTTCTTAATCTCGCTTTCATAATCACCAGCCTTTTTGAAATATATTAAAAAAGGAAACAACAAGACACTTTCTTATCAGGAAACTTTTTAAACGACCAACTGAAGTATCCGATTGATAGCTGGGTGTTTCATAAAAGAGATGAAGATTATTATTATTATTATTATTATTATTATTATTATTATTATTATTATTATTATTATTATTATTATTATTTTTCGGTGTATGTATAGGCAAAGGAACCGTTATCAGAGAGGGCTCCAATGTAGTACTATCTGGCCAGTCAAATGACGTATAACTCTCTAGCGGTAGTATCTCAACCGGTGACTGGTGCCTTGGCCAACCTATTAGATTTGGTGTAATCAAATCTAATCTTTCTAGTGAAGACATTCTCAATATCATAACTCTATCAGATTGAAGATATGTAATTTAGCTGAAGAATCCTGTGAACGAGATTAATTTCGCTTCAGCTTCGTTGAGGTTTAGAGATAATCCTTTCAAAGAGTTGGTTATTTGACAGAATCGAATTGTATTTTTCTCTTATCCTGAAAAAGATGGAATGTCAAAATTCACGTAGTGGATTAAATTCAATTTTAGAATAACGTAAACAAAAGAAAACTCTTATTTCTTTAGAAAACTTAATGATAAAATGTTTTGACATTTTAGTCTAATATGTTAAATGTCGTCCAGGTTAAAATGCTTACAAAAGAGTAAGTTCTCACATAGATGTTTAAAAAAAAAAGTAAATACTAATTTGTATGAAACAATTTTGGGTATTATTGGTAAAACGATTTGTCAAGTTTGATAAATGAATGCATTTATATTACCTAGAAATCGAAGATCGTAAATCGGGGGTTTTATAAAATATGTTTATTTCTTTTGAATTTACTGTTGTCTGTGAGAAAGAGGATGAAGAAGTATGATCGCAAGAGCTCCCTGTCTATGAGGGAAAGTTATTAATAAAGAATGTGGATTATTTATTAGTGGCATCTCTCTCTCTCTCTCTCTCTCTCTCTCTCTCTCTCTCTCTCTCTCTCTCTCTCTCTCTCTCTCTGTATATATATATACACATATATATACTGTAGATATATGTATATGTATGTATATATATATATATATATATATATATATATATATATATATATATATATATATATATATATATATAGATATATATATATTCGTGATATAGTAGCGCAATGTTCATTTCACTATTTTCATTTTATAACTGCATCAATTTAGATTTCTGAATAATATTAATTAACCCTTTAAGGTCCACCCTAGGTTTTATGGGAAACTTTAAAAATTCCTTTTAGTATGTTGTAGTATTAGAAAATACAAGACCTTTTTATTCTTGTGTACTTTTAAAATTTTTTCCAAATTACCGAAATAATTGCATGCAATGAAGTATCCCATTTGGGTACCTTTGGCGAGTTTACGCGGACCACGCTCATCCCATATGGGATCTATTGGACCATAACGGCACAGATTTTGAAGTTTCGCCCAACATTGTTTTTTTAGTTCTAATGTATAACAGAAAGTTTTTTTATAGTGCCAATGTATAACAGAAACACATATATGGCTTAACAATTTAATTAAATAAGAAATACGTTATAAATACAAGAAAATTCAATATTCAATAAATACAAAAATACTATAAAAAATACAAAAATACTCTGAAAATGCAAAAAATATAATAAACCTTACTCATCATTGATAAAATAGAAACATTATAAAACTTACTTTAAAATCTATTGAAAAAGAGCAAAAACAAAAATTACTTGGAAATCTTATGAAACAAAGCAAAACAATTACGATTTTCAGTGAGGCAAAGGGCCACCTTGCACTCCTCACACATCCAGCGAGACCTGTGGATGTGGCCTGCAGTTGAACAGAACTTGCAGGTCTGCCTCATGGTGACATGCTTTGGCATGTGTAGGGCAGTGGCATCCTGGCGTGACTCTATACTTGGCAAAACTGCCCGTTGGCCCCTTTTGGGCAAAGGGACATCCCTGGTGCCAAGAGAATTTCTAGTAATCCTGAAGTTTGATGTCTTGAAACTTCTCAGCCAATTGGAGATATCCAGTCGGAAGTCCTTGAGGGGCTTTGGGTTCGTCTGCAAAGCCAAGCAATCCCTCTTGTACAGAATCCAAGCGTTGCAGATGATCAGGTCCAGGAGGTAAGCAAAGAGCCTCATGTAGTACCTCTTTGCTCTGAAGGGGGTCTTGTAGAGGTGTGTCAACATGTCACTTTTGTCGATGCCACCCATGCGGTTGTTGTACATCTGGATGGCAGATGGACAAGGAATGGGAACCTTCTTCTTCTGTGCCCTGTCGTACCGCTCCACTGTTCCCATGGGGTTGACACCGACATCAGTGGACAAGATTGTCACGACGCTGTTGTCCTTCCATCTTGCAACGAGGATGCCATCAGAAGAGACGTAGTCCAGTGTGCCCCTTTGCGTCGTCTTCTTGCTCATCTCCTTCACAGACTTCAGGGGAGGATGTCCAACTCGGTTTTCCCTGGCAGTTCCCACATACCGGCATCCATACTTCGATCTCAGGTACTTAGCCAACCCTATACTGGTGAAGTAGTTGTCTGCATACACTGCTGCGTGACTTGGGTCCTTGATGGTCTTAACAAGGGAGACAACAAACTTGGAAGTGACAGACATGGCATTCTCCTCTTCAGACAGCTGAGTAGGGTGGCTCACAAAGGTTGTCTCCCCTTGGTACATAAGAATATCATGCACAAATCCATCCACGCTGGAGCGGCAGAACAACTTGTAGCCCCACTTGTCAGGCTTCTTGGCTACATACTGGCGAAGGTTACCAGCCCTTGTGCCCTTGTAGGCAACCATCACTTCATCAATGGAATGGATAGGAGTCTCGGGAACTTTCAGGAACTCTCTGGTGACCTTGCTGAAGGGGACTCTCACCTTGAAGAACCGATCTTGGGAGCCTGCTGCCTGGTCATTGTCGTTGAAGTGAAGTGATGATCGAATGGCCTTGAAGCGGTTCCTGGACATGAAGTCTGCAACCTGAGGAATCCTTTTCTTCACGGCCCAGAAGTCGACGATGCTAGGGAGAGGAACCAGGCCCATGTATATGATGAGGCCAAGGAAAACCATGACATCCTCTTCTGATATGTGGAAGTTACTGCCTACATCCTTCTGTCTTGAGTACAGGTTGGACTGGAAAACGATGTGATCCCTCAATTCAGCTGTGAAGAACTGAGAGAAATACTCATAAGGTTCCCTCAAGAATTCCGGCTGTGGATGAATGAAGTCGGGCAGGGGTTGGATGTCAATGTCGTCCTTCTTCCATTCACCAACACGAGGCCTCTTAGGGTTAACCTCACCTTCACCTTCCTCTTCCACAGGCATCTCCTGAGGGACAACAACATTGACCCTGTGACCTGAAACAAGAATAAATAAGTGAAACAGTAAATGAACCGTGTGTGCTGGTGTGTGTGCATGCATGTGTGTGCATGTGTATGTCAGTGAGTATGCATGTGTGTGCATGTGTATGTCAGTGAGTATGAATGTGTGTGCATGTGTATGTCAGTGAGTATGCATGTGTGTGCATGTGTATGTCAGTGAGTATGCAAGTACACAAATAAGTTTAAAAAATACTTATTGTTTACAAAAATTTAAAGAGCAACATAATGAAAACAAATTTAAAGAGCAACCATTGTAACAACTAGGCTTTTAAATTTTTTTTTAAACAAATCTCTCTCTCTCTCTCTCTCTCCTCTCTCTCTCTCTCTCTCTCTCTCTCTCTCTCTCTCTCCATCTCCATCTCCATCTCCATCTCCATCTCTCTCTCTCTCTCTCTCTCTCTCTCTCTCTCTCTCTCTCTCTCTCTCTCTCTCTCTCTCTCATACTAACCTCTAGCATTGGGAGGGTCAAAAGCATCCTCCAGAGTAAGGCCTTCGTCGTCAGGAACGTACGAAGGGTCGTCGTCATCACTGTCGACATCCAAAGGGCTCACGTCGACATCACTTCCTTCAGCATCGTCAGGGGCAACCCATGGTGTACGTTCCTGAGTCTCCAATGCAGCGTTGCGATGCCCATAAAACGTATGGCCACGAAACTGCAAAAAAAAAAAAAATTAAAATCATGTAATGAAAAAAATGTAACTGCCTAACAAAAAAGTAATTTAATCCCTTGTAAGGTAATATTTTGAATGCACATGAGCCTAACATATCTAAATTATCACTATTATTTCTACAAATATGGTCAAAACTATTCACAAATGTCTCAGACAATCACTAAAATAAATTGCAAAAACGATGTGCGTCGTAACCTAGTGCGCGGTAGAACCGTTACGGTCCAATAGATCCCATATTGGATGAGCGTGGTCCGCCTAAACTCGACCGAGGTAGCCCATGCGGGATCTATACTTTTTCCGATAGTCACTATGACACGTCAGTAACACTACAGCCATTGAAACCCACATCAAAAGGTAAACATATCACTCGGCTTCACTATCCTACAGTCACTGTGTACTTACCATGATTACGAAGGTCGGGGGGGGGGGGGGGGGAACGTGGACGTTACTGCGACGGGTCTTGACACTTTTGCGGCTGGAGCACAAGTGAGGTGTCTTTGGAAGGAGCTACAGACTTGGCGAGAAGGGCAGGCGGCTTCTGATTGGCTGATTCGAAGAGCAGAGGCGTGTCTCTATGAGTTGCCAAAGCGTCAATTTCAGACAGGCATAAACATGTTCACCACGACTACCCAAAAGTAGCTGTTTTAAAGATCCCGTTTGGGCTATTTGGTCCTTAAAGGGTTAACGAACGGTAACTATTCATAAATCAAAACTGATATGAAAGATGTGAATGCAGTATATAAATATATCATATATTTCGCCCCGTAATTGTATAAAGCCGTTAAGAATTTCATTTATATATTTCCAATTATACAAATAAGATAAAACATTAATAGTCTAAACTAAAAGAATGATTATGCCATTCACTGATTATTCATTTTGTTATCGTTATTTATTCCATTGCACTTTCTATAAAAAAAAATGCACTGATTTACCAAGGCATTTCATTCCAATTTAGTAAATACTTCCATTCATGGAATATTCAGTGGAAAAATAAATGCAAAGCAAATTCTGGAAGAATTCTGAGGTTCAGAATAGAGAACAAATAATGCCAAGGTATTTCTGCATCAAAGCCAATAGGCCGTTCAAATGCAAAGCTCCTTTTACTTATCCCGTCTGGAGTTTATCTTCATTATCATCCCATTTAGTTTGACTTCGGCCGAACATAATCTTTCTCCCTTATGTGCTTGATGGACTGCGTATGAAATATGCTGGAGGGAAAGACAGGAAAGAGCAGTGAATATGTCATAGAAAAAGTAAATTACGAAAGTCGAAATAAATTTTGACAATTTTTTTATTTAGGTTCATATTTGAAGCGAGTGTTTTTATTTCGAACAGGCTGAGATAAGTTTATTTCTACAGTTTATTTGTTAAAAAAAGGTCTATTTTTAATGTTATTGTTCTTTAAATACATTTCAATTGTTCATTGCGTCTCTTGTAGTTTATTCATTTCCTTATTTCGTTTCCTCACTCGGCTATATTTCCCTGTCTGAACGTTTGTGCTTATAGCATCCTGCTTTCCCAACTATAGTTGTAGCTTAGCTAGTAATAATAATAATTAATGTTTCCTGACAAGAAATTCAACATATTCGAAAATCTCTATTATTTACCTACTGCCGCCTTCGACAGTCACCTGGTAATTCGAAATTGTCTTTATTATATATTAAAACACTGACTCCTTCACGAAATCAAAATCGTTGTATGAATTGAAAGTAATTTTTCATCTTTATTATTTATTCTTCATTTATTTATTCAATTATCTATCACTTAATCATAATTACAAGGCCTTTTTAGTTAGTAATTTACATTGCCATTACATATTATGCTGATTATTTGATACTAGTGTACGTGACCCGTCAAGAAAAACTATTAGATATTTAAGGAGATATGCAGAAACACAGAGATTTAACCCTTCCCACCCCCTCCCCCTTTCCTAACTACAATTCGCCAGTGTAGGCAATTTTGGGGATATTACGGATTCCCAGTGTACCTCTCAGGGGTACCCTGCTCTTACCAGGGTATGACTACTCCCTTTTTGCAACCCAAAGGATGGGGAGAAAATGAGTAGTTATACGTTGGATAATGCTGCTGAGCGTCACAGGTAATATGTATTATATATCTGTATATAGATATATATATATATATATATATATATATATATATATATATATATATATATATATATGTGTGTGTGTGTGTGTGTATGTGTAGAGTGTGTGTGTATATATATATATATATATATATATATATATATATATATATATATATATATATATATATATATATATACACACACACACACATATATATACAGTATATATATATATATATACACACACACATATATATATATATATATATATATATATATATATATATATATATATATACTCACTGACCATATATAGTTTTTTGGCTAATTTTTCATGGCTGTATGCCTTTCCTGCCGCCAACCCTCCCCATTTACCTGGGCTTGGGACCGGCACCAAGTTGAGGCTGTGGGACAGAGGTAGATAGAGAAAGCTAACCAGAAACATCGACCCCACATAGAAGTGGGAAAAGATGTACACAAATAAGAAGATATATATATATATATATATATATATATATATATATATATATATATATATATATATATATATATATATATGGGTGTGTGTGTGTATGTGTATACTGTATATATATAATTTATTAAATACTATTAATATGAAGCAAAAGAATTTCTTGAACAAAAAGAAACAAGAACTGGGTACACCCCTTTTTACTGGGAATTCAAGAAATGTGTGTAAATCTGACCAAAAAGAAATAGGTAAGATGAGAAGGAATCTTTCAGGCAAATTCTTGAGGAAAGAAAAGATAACAAATGAAAGCCTTTACTGAAAACCTGATAGGAATGTCCCCTACAACGGAAAACATCTGAGACAAATGAACGTGTATGCTTTTGCTTGGGAGACAAAGAAAGGGAAGGCAAGAGAAAGAGAGAGAGAGAAAGGGCAATCCATAGATTTGTGGAGAGAGAGAGAGAGAGAGAGAGAGAGAGAGAGAGAGAGAGAGAGAGAGAGAGAGAATCTATAGATATATTGAGAGAGAGAGAGAGAGAGAGAGAGAGAGAGAGAGAGAGAGAGAGAGAGAGAGAGAGAGAGAGACTTAGGTTCAACCAAAACCAATACTCCGGTGCTTTCATATTTCTTTTTTTCTGGCGTCGTGCCATCGTGATGTAAACTATGATGAAAGAGATCGTTTTAATCAGGAGAGGCAATATTTCGTCTCGTTGCATGACAACGCGAAAACACTCCAGTGAGATCAGATGTTATCTAAGAAAAAGAAAGAAATGAAGAGAAGGATGCGAAAGGAGTCCGGGTGAGGAAAGCAAATTTGATCTTATACCTTTTCCTGAGGATTTATGAGCCAGGCAATCGTTCCTGGGTGCGAGTTTCCTCAGGAATGAAGGGTTAGGTGAAGCGTAATGGCCATCCGAAAAAAATGGAAGGGAAGAATTCTTTATGTTTTCTTAGCGTTCTTCCATAATCTTCTTTTTCTTGGTCGTTTTTGTGAGTGAATTTAAAGGGATTTTTGTACTTATTTCCATGATATTCCCTGTAACCATTAAGGCTTAAAGGCCGCCCATGAATGGCAGGGACAAGGGACAGTTATATTGGCCTATAGAGTAGGACAATGCCCTAGAGACTGACCATATACACATATGATCAGCTCCCAAGGAGAACCAGGCAATGGGTGCTGATGACTCAGCAGATAGACCTATAGGCTCCCCCAAACCCCTATGTTTTGGTCACAAGGGTGGTGAGGTTGCAGCGAGCAAATAACCTAACGAGTTTGAGCGGGACTTGAGGCCC
>NC_090757.1:17934429-17939429 GCF_036898095.1 Palaemon carinicauda
GGATATATATATATATATATATATATATATATATATATATATACAGTATATATATATATATATATATATATATATATATATGTATATATATATATATATATATATATATATATATATATATATATGTATATATATATATATATATATATATATATATATATATATGTATATATATATATATATATATATATATATATAAGATTCACTCGGGAGAATGAATTGATTTTCTACCTGACAATCTTATATATATATATATATATATATATATATATATATATATATATATATATATATATTTATATATATATGTATATATATATAAATTATATATATAGATATAGGTATATAGATACATATATAAATATATATATATATATATATATATATATATATATATATATATATATATATATATATATTTATATATATATATATAAATATATATATATATATATATATATATATATATATATATATATATATATATATATATATATATATATATATAAGATTCACTCCAGAGGATGAATTGATTTTCGACCTAACAATCTTATATGCTCGAATTCCAGTGATCTTTTAATAAAGTCCATCAGTGTGGAAAACTAAGGCTAATTTTATCTATTGCTTCCTTCCTCTGGTAAGAGATAATTCCAAAGGAAGAAATGTATTGTAAAAGCCATGATTGCTCAACGTATCCCGTTTAGGACATCTCGTTAATTCATCATTGGTTTTTGCATATTTAACCGGAAGGAAAAGACGGAAATTTTCTCTCCTTTTAAATCTCTTCTTAATTGGGACTTTTGCGAAAATATTTTAGAAAATGTACCGTACGAAAATGGTGATAACAAAAATGTTCTGTACTAAAATGGTGTAAACAAAAATGGTCTGTACTAAAATGGTCTAAAAGAAAATTGTCCGTACGATAATGGTGCAAAAGAAAATTGTCCGTACGAAAATGGTGCAAAAGAAAATGGTCCGTACGAAAATGGTAAAAAATAAAATGGTCCAAAATAAAATGGTCCGTACTAAAATTGTCCAAAAGAAAATGGTCCGTACTAAAATTGTCCAAAAGAAAATGGTCCAAAATAAAATGGTCCAAAATAAAATGTACCGTACGAAAATGGTCTAAACATAAATGGTCTGTACTAAAATTGTCCAAAAGAAAATGGTGCGAAAGAAAATGGTCCGTACTAAAATTGTTCAAAAGAAAATGGTCCGTACGAAAAGTGTTCAAAAGAAAATGGCCCGTACCAAAATGATCTAAAAGTAAATGGTCCGAATTGAATTACAACATTTTTAGATACAGACGAACGATAAAACTTTTTAATTGTAAATCTTATCAATAATTTGTCTTTTTATAAATAAGTCATTCCCTGATTCAGCATTTATAAAGTCTTTTGGCCGCCCAGGAATGGCAGAGGCGAGGGATAGTGACGATGCCGTAGCTAGGAGGACAATCCCTATAGATTGACCATAATAACATATGATCAGTAACCAAGCTCCCTCTCCTCCAAAGGTAGGACCAGGAAGGGTCAGACAATGGCTGATGATGACTCAGCAGGTAGACCTATATGCTCCCCAAACCCTCATCCTTACCTCAGAAGGATAGTGAGGTTGCAAACACTACAAGAAACTATCGAGCTTGAGCGGGACTCGAACCTCAGTCCTGCGAGTGCCAGGCAAGGATGCTGCCAATAGGCCACCACAGGTGTCCGAAATCTAAAAAAAATAGAACTAACATGTTAAGTACTGAATTAATTAACATTATATTAGGTGTGCTAATAACAAACCCCATATATATATATATACACATATATATACTGTATATATATATATATATATATATATATATATATATATATATATATATATATATATATATATATATATATATATTCATATATATGTATATACAGTATATATATATATATATATATATATATATATATATATATATATATATATATATACAGTATATATATATATATATATATATATATATATATATATATATATATAGAGAGAGAGAGAGAGAGAGAGAGAGAGAGAGAGAGAGAGAGAGAGAGAGAGAGAGAGTCCTGAAACATGTTCGTGCATTTTATGTATATATAAATGATCGTATAGTCCCACGTTCAGGTTTATTCTAAGAAAAGTTTTGACATATGGAAATTTATGGGTTTTCTGATGCACTATTTATAGGTGGAATTGAAAAGGAGAAATTGGCCAGTAAAGGAGTTTGTTAGATTACATTTTACTTTTAAAAATAATGTGGTCAAAGTTTATGAATATAAAGCTAGGAAGGGCAATGGCACGAGAAAGAGCTGATTATCATTTAAAAAGACTGAAAGGAATATATTTTCATTAATTTAGAGCCAAGTAAAGGAAAAATCTTATGAAGGAAATAGAATAAAAAGTTATTTCATGGAAAGCTGAGTCAGTAGGTCTCAGTAATGTTATTATAACACTGACTTAAGGCTGTAATTAGGACATTGTCTTTGGTCATAAGCGCAGAAAGGAGACTGATATAGAATACAATAAGAACATTGAAGCTTTCGACTTTTTCAGATTAAGGGTCAACACGAGCAACAAATTCAGAGACGAAATGTTTTCCTCTTTCGAAAGCGAATGACGTCCAGTTTGGAAAAATAATATCAAATCAAAGTGAGATTTCACAAGCGAGTTGTTAGCAGTGAAAATGTAATGGATAAATGCGACATGAAAAGACTCAATTGTTAACAAGTTATTTAAAGCGTTATGGTGGTCAACGAGTATTGAAGTGGCCTGTAGTGGTGTGTGAGATACTTATTGAAGAAGTTGTGACTCAAAGGAGACTAATAATTCTATTTCTATATTTGAACAATTGACGATGATAGAAAACATCAAAGTCAGAAGTTATAAGTGTTTATGAAAGAAGCTTTATTGGGAAATTGATCCAAATACTGAAAGACTTCAAAGCAGAGAACCTGTGAGAGGTTATTCAGAAAAGGTCGGTTCGAATCAAGTGCTTTTTATATGAAACAGATCAGTGTGAGGAAATGAAGTTAATGGAGTGGTATATAAATACACTGTCAACATTCATGAGTAAGTCTATTCACGAAAAATGTTGATCGTTGGATAATCAAAATGGAGACTTTGGTTTCTTGAGATCCCTCTGGTTACGGCTCATTTTACCACTGTCTATACATACACAGAATAATCTGGCCTATTCTTTCCACATTCTCATCTTTCCTCACACACCTGACAACACTAAGATACTAAAAACTTCTGATCCACTCAAGGTGTTAACTACTGCACTCTAATTGTTCACTGGCTGCTTTCCACTTGGTAAGGGTAGAAGTTACTCGTTAGTTATGGTAAGCAGCTCTTCTGGGAGAGAGTCTCTACAAAATCAAACCATTATTCTCTAGTCTTGGGTAGTGTCATTTCCTTTGTACCATGGTCTTTCACTGTCTTGGGTTAGAGTTCTCTTGCTTGAGGGTACACTTAGGTACAATATTCTATCAGTTTCCTTATTTCCTCCTTTCCTCACTGGGGTATGTCCCTGTTGGAGTCCTTGTTCTTATAACATCATGCTTCTCCAACTAGGGTTGCAGCTTAATGAGTAATAATAATAATAATAAAAATAATAATAATAATAATAATAATATTATTATTATTATTATTAATATTATTATTATTATTAAATGCTGAGCTACAACCCTAGTTGGAAAAGCAGGATGCTATAAGCCCAGGGGCCCCAACAGGGAAAATAGCCCAGTGAGGAAAGGAAATAAAGAAAAGTAAAATATTTAAAGTATAGTAACATTAAAAAAAATATTTCCTATAAAAACTATGAAAAAAAAATAATAATAATGGAAAAACATTTGCAAGAAGGATAAACCTGATGTAGTTTACGAAAGATACTCGTCTTTTTAGGCATTAAAAAAAAATGGGAATAAACGAAAAAGCAATAACTTGATGTATCTGGGGAGACGTGACCCTCGGACGCTTTCAGTCCTCTGATATTGCCACACTAAACTAATTAAATAAAGCGAGGAAGGGGTAAAGATAAACCAAAACATATCGTTGCCTTTTTCACAATATATAAGAAAAACAGAAGCACATGATTTAATGTTGCAACTGATTACTTCTAGTATGGCCCGTAAGTAAGAGAAACCTGAACCGGTTCAATGATGCTTTTGGGTATCTTCTTAGAGTAATCATTATTTTGCATTGCATTGAAACTTGAATACTGGTTTAACTGGTGAAATTACAAAAATATTAACATCTATAAGCACTTCATTATAATATCTTAGTTCCATGAACATTAATAAAAATAGATAACTGTAATCATAATTCACTTTCTGAACTGTACTTACGTACATACATATCTGATTAAGAAATTTGATACTTGCAAAATTATTTTTTTTATTTATTTATAATAATTATTTAAAATGTTCTTTAGTTATTTCTTGATCAAAACCGCATTCCACATGTCCAAATTTTTCCTTCACGAGATAGTATCAGATTTATAAAAGTATCATACTTTGAAAATCTTAGCTGCGAAGGAAGTAACAAAAGAATATAGATTCCAGTTCAGGTTTATCTTGAGAAACAATTATTACATAAACAAGGAAAATTCTATCCTGTACATCCCCTAATTGGACGTCGTCATGTTCGGACCTCTCTTATAAAAACAGACAAATTGCCCCAGGACTGAGAAGGAACGGGTTTGGAATAGCGGCGACTACTGCTTTGCAGCGCCCCTGACTCCAGCTTTGGAGTTTCCCCGGTCGGCATAGCTGCTTCATCTCATCTTCATCCTGTCCAAGGCCAATAGAATAACTGGCCTTGATCCTGTCCGTCCCAAGGTCTATAGACCTTGGTCCGTCCTACGTGGCCGTGCTAATCCAGTACGCGTAGTCTCTTTCTATTATATATACAGTAATCCAGCATCGCGCTCCACTTTCGGGCTACCAACGTGTGGTCCACTTTGTTGCTGGTCAATCTACATCATCATC
>NC_090757.1:17961826-17969326 GCF_036898095.1 Palaemon carinicauda
AATGTCTAGTGTATATCTTCTGGGAATTCCCCACTCTCTCTCTCTCTCTCTCTCTCTCTCTCTCTCTCTCTCTCTCTTTTACTTCATAATAATTGTATAGGGAATGTCTAGTGTACATCTTGTGACTATGTCCTCTCTCTCTCTCTCTCTCTCTCTCTCTCTCTCTCTCTCTCTCTCTCTTCTTTACTTCATAATAATTGTATAGGGAATGTCTCGTGTATATCTTCTGGGAATTCCCCACTCTCTCTCTCTCTCTCTCTCTCTCTCTCTCTCTCTCTTTTACTTCATGATAATTGTATAGGGAATGTCTAGTGTATATCTTGTGACTCTCTCTCTCTCTCTCTCTCTCTCTCTCTCTCTTCTTTACTTCATAATAATTGTATAGGGAATGTCTAGTGTATATCTTCTGGGAGTTCCCCTCTCTCTCTCTCTCTCTCTCTCTCTCTCTCTCTCTCTCTCTCTTTTACTTCATAATAATTGTATAGGGAATGTTTAGTGTATATCTTCTGGGAATTCCCCACTCTCTCTCTCTCTCTCTCTCTCTCTCTCTCTCTCTCTCTCTTTTACTTCATAATAATTGTATAGGGAATGTCTAGATTATATCTTGCCAACTCTCTCTCTCTCTCTCTCTCTCTCTCTCTCTCTCTCCTTTACTTCATAATAATGGTATAGGGAATGTCTAGTGTATATGTTCTGGGAATTCCCCCCCCCCTCTCTCTCTCTCTCTCTCTCTCTCTCTCTCTCTCTCTCTCTCTCTTTTACTTCATAATAATTATATAGGGAATGTCTAGTGTATATCTTGTGGCAACACACACACACTCTCTCTCTCTCTCTCTCTCTCTCTCTCTCTCTCTCTCTCTCTCAATATAGTAACTTGTGATGTATGAAGATAAATATAGAGTACAAAATCTAATTTATGAAACATCTGATATCGGTAGCTTACTTCCTTAGTTGCTAAGAATATTCCTACAATATAGCAAGCGGTAATTCATCATGCCAAAACTGTCATTTATTAAAGCATTCTTTTGGTTTTACAATATAGAGATGACAGTAAAAGATTAATCAACTGGAGTCCATTTTTTGCACTGACATCAGGCCATTTGTCTAAGTCGTACCTATTTACTACATAGTAATTGTAGAAGGAATTTGTATTATATATCCTGTGACAATAGCTCTCTCTCTCTCTCTCTCTCTCTCTCTCTCTCTCTCTCTCTCTTATTGTCTAATATACCTTGAATACAAACTATGTTGGGCTTACGTAGAACGTTACAGAATTTCAGTCATGATTAAAGATTATCTATCAAATAATGATTTTTTTTAACCATTGCGAAATAAGAATGTTACTAACAAGTGTTTAAAAATAAAACACCAATAATAATAATGATGATAACGATGATGGTTCTGTAAAGTAAAATGCTCTAAATTTTTCAGAGTACTCTTACCAATTAGCTCGAATTGCCCTCGTCCATATCTGTATTGACTTTGGTCCAGATGACGTAGGTTTTGTCGTATAGCGTACGGGAATTACGCATTTAATGCATTGTTATTTTTTTCTTTGATTTAGCAATATTTATTTTTTTTTTTTTATATACCCTCATTTGTCATTTATATAAAAAGAATGCAAAATTCATTTAAGCGTATAATTTATGAAGTTGAAATGATATACTCTCGCTTATTATTTTGAAAAAGTGATATAAAGTTAGAGTAAAATTTGTCGGATTTCATAATTGGGAAATATCAAGAAATTGATATTTGTAAAACACGCCTAAAGTACCAAATATATCTGAAAGAAATAAATGTTATGAATAAATAGCCTTCACTACTGATTTTTCTAATCAAGTTTAATACACAGTTGGCTTCATCAATTCCGGTACATTTCCCTTGAAGCTAAGGAGACGTCTGCCAGCTGTACGTTGTAGAAGGTAACTGTTTAGTAAAGAGGCTGTTGGCAACGCTGCCTGCAAAACAAAGTCTCTAAGCTTATAAACATGTAATGAAAAGTCTTTTGATTAATTTCAATTAGTGCTTTTAATCAAACAACAATGTTATACTATAAAGCTCTTGGTAAAATTAACGATTATGGCCTTATTTAAAAGGTCAACGCCTTTGTTCTATAGTCAGCATCGCCAACGGTTTTTCCTTTTCTAATTACTGTGTACAGTTGTCAGACGTCTCTTTATCTTCCTGTACACAATTATTTTTAATAATAATAATAATAATAATAATAATAATAATAATAATAATAATAATAATTTTGAATTACAAGAAATCCAATTCTGAATATGAGTAACGTTCACCAAGACATGATTCACTTCCCTTCAAGTGAATAACAATGTATATAACATTAGTAACATGTCTGGTCTCAAGAGGGGATTTTAATGTTTTACACTGTACTTCATCCCTTGGCAACTCAACTGGGACTCGTCAACCTATGACCTTAACCATGTAGTTGAACTGTTGGAAGTACGGGTCAAACTGCTTCCTTCTTCTTCTTCTTCTTCTTTTTCTTCTTCTTCTTGTTCTTTTTTTTTTTTTTTTTTTTTTTTTTTTTTTTTTTTAAAGAGACTGCCATAAGTCTTTCTTCATATATAGTTTATATATGATAGAGGTTATTTATATTCATAATTGATCACTTTTATATTCTTTTTCCATTTCCAGCATTTGGAATTTGGATTTAGCTAAGCTAATAATAATAATAATAATAATAATAATAATAATAATAATGATGATGATGATGATCATCATCATCATCATATTAATAATAATAATAATAATAATAATAATAATAATAATAATAATAATAATGATATCTCTGTATTCCTTTAAGCAAAACCAACAAATCTCCTGGAATTTGTGTAAGAGAACTGATGACGTCAGAGCAATATCTTCTATCCAGATTAATTTCTGTCATTTCCCCGTCTAGCCGTCTGTTCATTAGTCCCCTTTATCCTGATTAAATAACTGTCGCGTAGATATGAAATGTAAAGAATTTTTAATAATAAACCTTCTCTTGCATTAGATTGTATTTACACACACACACCCATATATATATATATATATATGTGTGTGTGTGTGTATATATATATGTATGTATATATATAAATATATATAAATATATATATATATGTATATATATATGTATGTATATATATAAATATATATATATATATATATATATATGTATATATATATAAATGTATATGTATATATATAAATACACCCATATATATATATATATATATAAATATATATATATATATATATATATATAAATATATATATATGTATATATATATATATTTATATATATATATATATATATGTATATAATATATTTGCTATGTATATATATATATATATATATATATCGATTCTTTCCTCAAATTAAATATATATTCTTGAGCAATGGTCCTTTAATAATTGTATTAGTTTTGTCAGTTTCAGGTTTTCCAAATATACAGTGTTATTATTATTATTATTATTATTATTATTATTATTATTATTATTATTATTATTATTATTATTATTATTAGCTAAACTACAAACGTAGTTGGAAAAGCATGATGTTATAAACCCAAGCCTACGGTGGAAAGGAAACAAGGAAATGAATAAACCACAAGAGAAGTAATGAACCATTAGAATGAAATAATTGAAGGACAGTAACAACATTAAATAGGCCTATCACATATCAACTTTAAAAACTTCGGGAAAACAAGAGGAATGGAAATAAGATATGCAATTATAGTGGCATTGATTATAGGAAAAACGTCAATATCAAGTACATACTTTAAATGCTGAATCATTGCTGAGACTAAGATACAAATAAGTTTTATAAGAGTAGTTTTACTTATGTACACATAAGACTCATTAACAGTACTTCAAATATGTACATACTTTCACGCATAGTAGATATTAAGACAATTATATTCTGCTCACCTGCAAACTCACATACATACAAAAAACTATTGTTTTCATCTAAACTAGTTACAGTAGACTCTTATTATTATTATTATTATTATTATTATTATTATTATTATTATTATTATTATTATTATTATTAGCAAAGCTATAACCCTTGTTGGAAAAACAGTTTGCAACAAGCCCAAGGGTTCGAACAGAGAAAGTAATGAAGTGAGGAAAGGAAATAAGAAAGTAAATTATATATATATTATATATGTATATATATATATATAATATATGTATATATATATATATATATATATATAAAATGTATATATATAATATATATATATATACATATATATATATATACATATATATATATACATATATATATATATATATATATATATTTATATATACATATATATATATATATATATATTTATATATATATATATATATATATTACATGTATATGTATATATATAATATATATATATATATATATATATGTATATATATACATATATATATATATATATATATGTATGTATCACTGTTCTTTATTTGCATAACTTTCAAGATCATGTCTTTGCTTATAATCATGTGATGTCCTACCCTTTATATATCCCCTTAGAAAATTACCTCCCATCATAAATAAGAAAGTTTCCCCTCCAGTCGACATAAAGTTGAAAGAGGTTAGAAATTCCCATAATCGTCATTTTGACTCGATTTTCATTCGTTCAATATAATGTTTTATTTTTTTTTTTAATTTAAAATTACTAATGAAATGTCTCTCAAATCATTTATTCATGAAATGTAATCTTTGTTTTTTTATTCTGAAAATGTTAATTATACGTCTCAACGTGTAGATTCATGAAATATTAATGCAATATTTTATTTTGTTGTAAAAATTTTAATGAAACGTGTCGCCTAGAAAATTCATGACATATAATCTTTACATTTTTCATTTTTTATTTTAAAACTGTTAACGAAACCTCTCAATGGGGAGATTCACGAAATATAATATAATATAATATAATATATATATATATATATATATATATATATATATATTTATATATATATATATATATATATCTATATATATATATATATATTTATATATATATATATATATATATCTATATATATCTATATATATATATATATATATATAATATTTTCTTTTATTTTGCAAACACTAATGAAACGTCTCTATATATTTTTTAAATATTAATGAAATTTCTCAAAGTGTAGGTTAATAAGATATAATCTATGCAATATTCTTTGTTTATTGTAAAAAGGTTAATGAAACGTCTTTCAAAAGATAGAATCATGAAATATAATCTTTGTAATATTTTGTTAATTTTAGATAACACTAATGAAATGTCTCTCAAGAGATTTATTCATGAAATAAAATTTCGATATTTTTTTATTGTAAAAATGTTCATGAAACTTCTATGAAAAGATTTATTCTGAAATATAATCTAAACATTTTTATTGTAAAAAAAATATTAATGAAATATGCCTTAAAAGATTTATTTGTGAAATTTATTGTATTGTGAAAATATTAATGAACTGTCTAAGAAAGGATAGCTTCATGAAATATAATCTTTGTTATATTTTTGTTTATTTTAAAAATACTATTGAAACGCTTATCAAAGCATAGATTCATAAAATACTGTATATGCTTTATTTTTTCAAACACTAATGAAACGTCTTTCAAAAGATTGATTTATGAAATATAATCTATATATTTTATTTTGACAGTAAAAATATTAATGAAACATCTGTCAAACATAGAAACATGAAATGTAATTCCTATAATGTCTTTTGTTGATCAATATATTTATATTTATTGCAAAAATAATGGAACGTCCATCAAAAGATAGATTTATGAAATATGAAGTAAGCTTTCTACAACGGTCTAAATTAAAAATGACCTATGAAAGAATTCAAATATTTCTTTTCTGTTTTAAAAAACTGCCATTACAGAAGAGAAAAATTCTCAACGAACAGTCTCTCAAGGTTCATGAAATATAAAAAAAAAGTTTATACAAATGTATGAAATATAGATTATGAAAGAATTCAAATATATTTTTGGTGGTTGAAGAAAATTCTTAATATTTCATGGGAAAACTGGAATATATACAGCCAGTCTTAAAAAGCAGAATGGATTTGCCAATGAGATAGTTGAAGGAGACAGTAAATAGGCCGGGTCTTAATATCGAGAGAGAGTGTTGAGACAGTGAGCAAGATAAGGAAGAATTTACGAGATAACAGTGTGTTAATTTGTTTCTGAATTTACTTCCATGTAAGATAGAGCTATTTTCGTTAGCTATGTATGCCTATATATATATATATATATATATGTGTGTGTATATATATATATATATATATATACATACATAATGTGTGTGTTTGTATATATATGTATATATATATATATATATATATGTATGTATGTATATACATATATATATACATATATACATATATATGTATAAATATACATATATATGTATATATATATATGTATACAGTATATATATATATATATATATATATATGTAGTATTTATACAAAGTTTTCCATCGAATATAAAGATACATTTCTTTTTAAAGAAATATTGCTTTGTAAATTGGGTAGCAGAGTCATTAATAAGTTTAAAATTTCACTGCATTTGCTACTGAAAAAAAACATGATTACAATGGAGCTATGAGATTAACATAAAACGCTGAATGGCCTCACAGGCCCCATCGCTCAGCTATATGGTCCGGATTCGAAAATCCAATACATGAAATTAATATTTCATATTCTTATAAAGAGAAAAATGCGTATTGTTAGTGAGTTTGATAAATGGTATTATAAATAGGATTAGGATATATTTCACATAAGATTAATATATCATAATCTTAATGAGATGAATATATTTAATATTTGAAATTAATATGGCATATTCTTACTGAGACTAGAATATCATATTCTTGAGGAGATTAGAATATCATATTCTTGAGGAGATTAGAATATCATATTCTTGATGAGATTAATTTATAATATTCTTGATGAGATTAATTTATCATATTCTTGATGAGATTAGTTTATCATATTTTTAAAAGAGAGTGATATTTGATATTCTTACCATCCAGGGTGCAATTTTGAGAAATTAAATGAAACCGCAAAAAAAAAAAAAAAAAAAAAAAAAAAAAACTTTTACCGACAAAGAATTTAAGACGTTTTCTACCCCTCCCCCCAAAAAGGATCTTTTACCAGTAAAGAATATAAGACGTTTTCTAACCCCCCCCCCTTCCCCCCCAAAAAAAAAACCGTGCAGATAACTTTCATTTTCAATCTGCTACAAAAGAATAAAGAGTAATGAAAAAATAATGAAAGCTGTCAAGGTTATCTGGCAGATATAGATCTTTTGCCAGTGGAACTGTCAGTCAAGACAGTAAAACAAAACGAAACAAGTAAATGAAAAGATACAGAAACACGAGGCGAAGAGATACACTGGAGAGGAAACACATCTGTAAAATGGAAGGAAATATTAAGAAAGGCAGGAGAATGAAGATCTCCACTGGCATGTCCATTTTC
>NC_090757.1:17974326-17994326 GCF_036898095.1 Palaemon carinicauda
GTTTTTTCTCAGCTGTTTCCATGAAAACTGAAGAATCTCCCAAGTCATTTAGTTGAATTATTGGAACTTATGTGATTTGAAGGGAAGCCAGAAGTATTTATTCGAACTTCAGAAGTTTGAAATAAGTGTAAAGGCTTTCTTGGTCGTCATACTTAAGTGAGTCTCTTTTGATTCGGTGCTTTTTGCCTTTCTTATTCTTATTGTATAAAGAATTTTATTTCTGTATTTATTTCTTTTTCTGCAGTTGTTGCTTTCCGTATTGTTTTTGTAGCTGCTGTTACTTTTGAATAAATAATAATAATAATAATAATAATAATAATAATAATAATAATAATAATAATAATAATAATAATAATGCAAAACCGTCACAGAATGGAGATAGTTATTTCATTAGGGGAAGTGGAGTTATTGAACATATTAATTCCACTGTACAAAGGATGTGATCAATTATAGAGAAGGTGAAGGCTAAACGGCCGAGGGTATTTTTCAAACGATTGAGTCAAGTAGACGAGCCCCAGTAGAAACAAAATAGACCTTAAATAATGGCGAAGGAAAGTCGTTTGATAACATAAAGGTTTAAAAGTTCAAAAGCCGCTCATGATTGACAGAGGCAAGGGACAGTAACATTGCCTTTTCAATCAGGATTATACCCTAGATACTGACCATATATACATATGATAAGCGGCCAAGCCCCCTCTCCACCCAAGCTAGGACCAAGGTGGGCCAGGGAATGGCTTCTGATGACATCATCAGCAGATAGACCTATGGGTTCCCTCAAATCTCCCATCCTTAGCTCACAAGGATGGTGAGGTTGCAGCGACCAAAGAAATGAACGACTTTTAGTGTGACTTGAACCCCAGTGTGGCGTTCACCAGTCAGGGACGTTACCTCATCGGCCACCACAACCTTGAAGTAAAAATAGACTTAAAGATATTGAGGAACAAAAATGGAAACATAATGTACAGTTGGACACAGGAGTTTCTGACACACCTCGCTACGAAGAATTGCACCCTGTCACTTTATTACTTCATGACAACTAACCAAACAGATAGTGTCTTGACTTGGTGGGCTGGGCTAAAGACAGGAACTCGTTGCGTAGTAAAGGTGTTGCTGGGTGCACTTCCTTAGAGTGAGGTGTACCAGGAATTCCTGTGACCAACTGTACCTTCATTTCGAGGTGTTGTGATGTGGAAACAAAGGACGATGATGGATTGGAGGAAGGAATGAAGGCCAAGTCACTTTTCATATTCCTTTTCTGTGAAAATGGGAATATAGTTGGAAGTATCAGTGTGTCAATGAACCTGTACCAGATTAAGGAGAGAGAGAGAGAGAGAGAGAGAGAGAGAGAGAGAGGGTATTCTCTAGCCACAAAAGGAGATCATTTTGTAGAGAGAGAGAGAGAGAGAGAGAGAGAGAGAAATTCTCTAGCCACAAAAAGGAGATAATTATGTAGAGAGAGAGAGAGAGAGAGAGAGAGAGAGAGACAACTTTGTAGACACATAGAGAGAGAATTCTGTAGATAGAGAGAAGTTTTGTAATCACAAAGAGAGAGAGAGAGAGAGAGAGAGAGAGAGAGAGCATAATTCCCACGTAATGTCCATTTCTAAACAACTTTAGCCATTAGAGAGAGAGAGAGAGAGAGAGAGAGAGAGAGAGAGGGGCGTATTCTCTAGCCACAAGGAGATCATTTTGTAGAGAGAGAGAGAGAGAGAGAGAGAGAGAGAGAGAGAATTATCTAGCCACAAAAAGGAGATAATTATGTAGAGAGAGAGAGAGAGAGAGAGAGAGAGAGAGAGAGAGAGAATTTGTAGACAAAGAGAGAGAATTCTGTAGATAGAAAGAGAGAGAATTTTGTAGTCACAAAGAGAGAGAGAGAGAGAGAGAGAGAGAGAGAGAGAGAGAGAACATAATTCCCACGTAATGTTCATTTCTAAACAACTTTAGCCATTAGTGTTACAAGCTGTTTTTTTTCTGCTTTAACAAATAACTTTTGTTTAAAAACAATAAAAAAGTTAACTACCTCGATTGTTGTTTGAGTCAAAAGTTTTGTTTTAGGTTTTTGCACTGACGAATGAGTAATTATTTCCCTTTGGAGTTATGCAGCTCAATTTTTATTATTATTATTATTATTATTATTATTATTATTATTATTATTATTATTATTATTATTATTATTATTATTATTATTATTAATGTCGTTGCAATTAACCGTAATTTTTTAAATATTGTCGTAAATGTATAATGCTTCATATATATTTTTATCAGATATGCTTATAGTAATTGCTGTCTATATTTTTGCACCGTAAAGAGTATATATATATATATATATATATGTGTGTGTGTGTGTGTGTGTGTCTGTGTGATATATATATATATATATATATGTGTGTGTGTGTGTGTGTGTCTGTGTGTATCTAAGAGAGAGAGAGAGAGAGAGAGAGAGAGAGAGAGAGAGAGAGATAACTACTTGGAAAAATTACATTACTCTATATGTAAATCCTAACCGCTTTCACCTCTATTTTATACATTTTCTAAAAGGTCTTTTATATGTTTTAGGTAAAAGTAAAATAACAGTGTCTATCGGGAAATCAGCTGAATAAAAAGTTCTTCCCGGAAACATCATATCTCTTACATAGATGTTTTGTTTTACAAATTCACATTTTCGATTACTTCAATATTATTATTCTATTAGTGAATCTTGTCGTGTTTTTGATTATTCAGAATCACTTTTGTTATAAACTCTCATAATTGTCTTTATTATTTAGATTATTTTTCATATATAATGAATATGAAAATAGGATATGAAAATGTTTAAGCTTCCAGTTGATTCCAGGCCAAAGTCTTCATAGGTTCAACCTAAGTAAACATACTTATCCTCCATTTGGTCCAATTTCCATACTCGGTTTCTTAGGTCCAAAGGTTAGCCCTTATCCTTTACTCGCTCAAAAGGGTTCTGGAAGCGCAAAGAAATCCTTCTTTAGATGCCCATCGTCAGAGTTCCACTTTGAAGGTGAAAGTCCTGAAGTAAAGGCATATATGCTCAAAAACTATCTAGAATATTTCAATGGAATCCTCAGGGCTGTTACTAAGGTATACCAAGACTGTTACAGAAAAGAAATGATCAAATAATAGCGGCATATGCAAAATTTATTTGCTATTATTTTACTTGAATTTTAAGAAACGAATTGGTAGTGTGGAATCATGAAGTAGATTTCTGCTTTTTAACACTTTCATCACAAGAGGAAAACTATCGAAAATCATCTAGGGTTGTGGTGGCCGATGTGGTAACGTCCTTGACTGGTGAACGCCAGGCTGGGGTTCAAGTCCCGCTCAAACTCGATAGTTCCTTTGGTTGCTGCAACCTTACCATCCTTGTGAGCTAAGGATAGGGGATTTGGGGAAGCCTATAGGTCTATCTGTTGAGTTATCGGCAGCCATTGCGTGGCCCTCCTTGGTCCTAGCTAGGATAGAGAGGGGCTTGGGCGCTGATCATATGTATATATGGTCAGTCTCTAAGGCATTGTCCTGCCTGATAGGGAAATGCTACTGTCCCTTGCCTTTGCCATTCATGAGCGGCCTTTAAACCTTTCATTACGATGGGGAATACGTGATTTTGCGTGTTCATAAGAGGGTATCACTATAAGATAGGGCACCAAAACTTTATTCCCCATGCTCCTCTTTGGAAGCCTATTAATTGAGATTATGGAGTAATAAGGCTGGGTTACCAGCATTAAAATAACCTTGAGATTATGGAGTAATAAGGCTGGGTTACCAGCATTAAAATAACCTTGAGATTATGGAGTATTAAAGTTGGGTTACCAGCGTTAAAATAACCTTGAGATTATGGAGTAATAAGGCTGGGTTACCAGCATTAAAATAACCTTGAGATTATGGAGTAATAAGGCTGGGGTTACCAGCAATAAAATAACCTTGAGATTATGGAGTAATAAGGCTGAGTTACCAGCATTAAAATAACCTTGAGATTATGGAGTAATAAGGCTGGGTTACCAGCATTAAAATAACCTTGAGATTATGGAGCATTAAAGTTGGGTTACCAGCATTAAAATAACCTTGAGATTATGGAGTAATAAGGCAGGGTTGCCAGCATTAAAATAACCTTGAGATTATGGAGTAATAAAGCTGGGTTACCAGCATTGAAATAACCTTGAGATTATGGAGTAATAAGGCAGGGTTGCCAGCATTAAAATAACCACTCGCGTATCAAGAAATACTATGAATAAATACAATACATCGCTAAGCACTCATTAACTCTGAGATTCCAGTCTTCTCAAATCATGTCTGTTCCAAGCCTGTCTTGATTAGAAGGAGGGAATATCACTTAAGCTAGACATTCTCTTTTCTACAGAAGTCCATATCTGTAGCCTTAACAGTAATTCATATTCCATGTACGAGTGATAAATTTCACCAGAATCGCTTCATTGCTCTTTTGTGCGAGTGACATAATTCACCAGAGGCCTTTATTTCTTTTGTTATCTTGGTGAGACAACTAACCAGAATAATACCAGATTAGTTTTTCCTTTTATTTAGATGTCACAATTCACCCGAAGCCTTTTGTGTTTGTGTGTTGGCGACACTTGATGAAAAATAAAAGCTTTGGTTTAATTTATTTTTCTTTGAATGAGATTATTAGTTTCAGGGGCCTATAGTGTACCTTTTCATAGCTAGGGGACTGGATGGCTTGAGGCCTAGTATTGAACCGCCAACCTTGTAGATGCAAGCCCAGTATTCTACCATAAACACATACAAGCACACTAGCTATATATATATATATATATATATATACATATATATATATATACATATATATGTATATATATATGTATGTATGTATATATATATATATATATATGTGTGTGTAAGTGTGTGTGTAAGTGTGTGTGTGCGTACGGCAGAATACTGGCTTGCATATACACTATGTATATATATATTATATATATACAGTATATATATATATATATATATATATATTATGTATATATTAAATATATATGATATATATACATACATATATACATGTATATATAAATGCGTGTGTGTATGCATGTGTGCGTGTGTGTGGGACCGAGACTCAAAATTTGCATTCTTCTTTAAAATTTTCCGTTTTCAATTTCTTATTTGGAATTAGTTCACTTTCTCGTACTGAGTGAATTCAACTTCCGGACATTAGGAAATTGCAAGTATTGTAACTATTGCTATTAAAGAACTGGTCTTAACTTTTGTGAAAAAGATCTGCTTCGATAAAGATTTAATTTAATTTTCCCCACCTGAAATCGATAAGCTTTTTTTTATACATATATGAAGAAACGCTATTCCAGTTCCATTAATCTTGTTTACGACCATTTTCTTTTCAAGTTCCCCAAAGACCATTTTTATCTGTTATAATCGTTTCCTGTCCTCTTGTCGTACAGGAGTGTCTTTTGCAAGAACAGGAAGCTTGTCACTCAGCTGATAAATCCCATTAGCGTGGAATTTGAGTCAGGTCCCATCAATACTACGTCTGCCTCGTGCGCCTGATACATAAGTCTGTGAGATAATCCCTTTAACGAACAAAATTCTGTGTGATTTAAAGGCTTAAATTCCGCTCATGAATGGCAGTGGCAAGGGACAGTGACATTGCCCTATTTAGTAGGACAATGCCCTAGAGACTAGCCCCCTCTCTACCCAAGCTAGGACCAAGGAGGGCCAGGCAATGGCTGCTCATGACTCAGGGGGTAGACTTATAGGCTCCCCAAAACCGGCCCCCATCCTTAGCTCACGAGGAACGGTGAGATTACAGCAACCAAAGAAACGAGTTTGAGCAGGATGCGAACCCCAGTCTGGCGTTCACCAATCAGGGACGTTACCACATCGGCTACCACAAGGGAATCAGCCACTCTGTAGTAGTCTGTATCTCGTGACGTTTTCAAGGGAACTTTTATCCATTCACTCAAAAAAAAAAAAAAAAAAAAAAAATCTATATTATATACTTTTTTTTCTAAATAGGACCAGATATTCAGTTTTCATGCATGTGATTTGAATTAATCTTATGCCCTGAGTTTGTACATCTTGAATTAAATAGTGTTCTTGACTGCTTTGGAAAAATTTTAATGCGAGACGGTCGAGTGTGCCCGAGGGCTCTGCCTCAATTAACTCTGCTTTGTGGAGTATATGAATAGGAATGAGATTTTCTTCCTTATTTCTCTTTGTTTACATACCTACACACATACACACGACATATATATATATATATATATATACACACGTATATATATATATATATATATATAGCGTCATTTATATATAAATACATGGGCACATAATATATATATATATATATATACATATATATATAATTTGTGGTTTTGTGTGTGTGTAATATGAACAAAACAAAAAAAAATCCCTTCCATAGCAGAGGTGGCTCCAAAAGAAAAAAAAAAAACATGCTCACTGCCACATTCATCTTTCATCAGGTGAAATGTGGAGTAAGGCCCTGTCCAGAAAATTTTCCTTCATTCTGTCTTTATGACAAAATCATCTCTGAACTGTCAATTAACCCATCCTTTTAGTATCTCTTATCTCAACTGTATCTTCACTCTGGAAGCTTTTGTGTTATCATTTGTTATTTACTGATTATTATTATTATTATTATTATTATTATTATTATTATTATTATTATTATTATTATTATTATTATTAGCTAAGCTACAACCCTAGTTGGAAAAACAAGATGCTATAAACCCAGGGGCTCCAATAGGGAAAAATAGCCCAGTAAGGAAGGAAATAAGGATATAAATAAACGATATAAAAATAATGAAAATTTGAATAAGATATTTTAAAAACATTAAGAGCATCACAGTAGATTTTCGATTTATAAACTATAAAAGGACTTATGCAAGCCTGTTCAACATAAAAACATTGCTGCGAGTTAGAACTTTTGAAGTTCTACTGATTCAACTACCCGATTAGGAAGATCATTCCACTACTTGGTCACAGCTGGAATAAATTTTTAGAGTACTGGGTGTTATTTAGCCATCATTCATGATGGAGACGGCCAGACTATTAGAATTAATTGCATGCCTAGTATTACGAACAGAATGGAACTGTCCGGGAAGATTCGAATGTAGAGTATGGTCAGAAATATAAAAAAAATCTTATGCAACATGCATAATGAACTTATTGAACGACGGTGCCAGAGATTGATATGTAGATCAGGAATAAGACATTTAATAGACCGTAAGTTCCTGTCCAACAAATTGAGATGAGAATCAGCAGCTGAAGGCCAGACAGGAGAACAATACTCGAAACAAGATAAAATGAAAGCAGGATGCTATAAGCCCAGGGGCTCCAACAGGGAAAATAGCCTAGTGAGGAAAGGAAACTAGAACAAAGAAATTATTTTCAGAACGATAACATTAAAATAAATATCCTATATAAATTGTAAAAACTTTAACAAAACAAGAGAAAGAGAAACAAGATAGAATAGTGTGCCGGGTGTACCCTCAAGCAAGAGAACTCTAATCCATAATAGTGGAAGACCATGGTACAGAGGCTATGGCACTACCCAAGACTAGGGAACAATGGTTTGATTTTGGAGTGTCCTCCTAGAAGACCTGCTTACAATAGCTAAAGAGACTCTTCTACCCTTACCAAGAGGAAAGTGGCCAATGAACAATTACAATGTAGTAATCCCGTGGGTGAAAGAAGAGTTGTTTGGTAATCCTCATTGTTGTCAGGTGTATGGGGACAAAGGAGAATATGTAAAGAATAAGCCAGACTATTTAATGTGTGTGTAGGCAAAAGGGAAAATGAACCGTAAACCAGAGAGAATGATCCAATGTAGTACTGCCTAGTTAGTCAAAAGACCCCTCAACTCTCTAGAGGTAGTATCTCAACGGCTGGCTGATGCCCTGGCCAACCTACGACCTAATTATACTGTATATACTCCTTCATTCTGTCTACATAACAAAACAAATCCCTGAACTACCTAGGTTTTCCTTTTCCTACACTGGTAAAGAAAACCCGTAATTTTAATCGGAATTTCTCCGTAGAAATATATTGTTCTTATCCACATATCAGTAAATACAGCCGACCGTAAATTTTACCCTACTTTGTTATCAAACCTTTACGGGTTGGTGACAGTAATATCACTCCTTAACTTCAATATATCCGATTTTTAAAGGGTAAATGCCAGGCAACATTTATTCCAGGATTTTTACTGGTTTTTTTTTTTTTTTTTACACGTCCTACCTTTTCAGTCCATCCCACGCCAATTGTACTTAGGGTTGTGGTGGCCAATGTGATAACGCCCCTGACTGGTGAACGCCAGACTGGTGTTCGAGTCCCGCTCAAACTCGTTAGTTTCTTTGGTCGCTGTAATCTTACCATCCTTGTGAGCTAAGAAGCGGGTTAGAGCCTATAGATCTATCTGCTGAGTAATCAGCAGCCATTGCCTGGCCCTTCTTGGTCCTAGCTTGTATGAAGAGGAGAATGGTCGCTGATCATATGCATATATGGTCGGTCTCTAGGATATTGTCCTGCTTGATAGGGCAATGTCATTGTCCCTTGCCTCTGCCATTCATGAGAAACTTTAAACCTTTAAACAGACACTTCTTGACAGTATTAACCTTTTCATTGTTCATAACATCGGATTCCATTCTTACATCTTGTGCCCAAAGCAATGTGTTGTCACTTAATTATCATCTCGTTGACATTTCTCAGATAATTAATAAGTTCAAAACTGTTATTTTTATTCGTTGTATCCTTATAAAATTTCATTTTTCGGGAGCAGTTGATTACTGTCAGCTACCAATTAAATTCTTACTTTGTTTCATGTTTACAACTTAGTCATTTTTGCATTAAGTGAAGGTATAAGCTTCTGGGATTCTTTTGGAAATTTGATGGAATGTCAGTGCGTTTTCTGAAGATGCTTCATCATTTCTTATGCCGTCATTTCAAGCTGCTACTACTACTACTACTACTACTACTACTACTACTACTATTATTATTATTACTATTGTTATTTTATTATTGCTGGTGATTGTACAAGAAATTTTACCGCCTTGTAATTAATTTGTATGATCTTTTTACATGAAAAGTAAAAAAAATACATGACGATATTATATTAAATAGATATGAAGTACAAAACCTTCTTTCTAGTTGTTTGATAAATAAGAAGACTAAGAGTAATTATTCCATGGAAAAGATTTCCTCTATTTGAAACTAGACACAAATTTAGTTCCTAACAGAGGTTGAGATGAAATCGTGTAGTCAAGAGCCTGTCGTTTCAATATATATATATATATATATATATGTATGTATATTCAAATATATATATATATATATATATATGTATACATGAACAGTATATATATATATATATATATATACATATATACATATATATATACACAGCATATATATAATCAGTATCTATACTCCCAACTCCAACCAACCTAGGGCTAGGACTAGGAAGGGCCAGGCAATGGCTGTTTATGATTCAGCACGTAGACCTATGAGTTCTTCAACTCCCCCCCCCATCCTCCATCCATAGCTCAAAAGCATGGTGAGGTCACAGACACTACGAGAAACTACTGTAATACAGTGAAAATCAGGAAACAGTGGGCGTCGTTTGTCATCAGTGTAATTCAGTGTCATTGTAATCAAAGTTGCAGAACCATAACAGGAATGTGTAATTCTGATATTAGGCATCTTCCAGGAAAGGACATCACTATCGCAACCCTGATATACGAAGCTTGGTAATCATGGCACAGTTTTATTATTCGTTGAAAGCAATTCTGACTCATTATCAGTTGGAAAAATCCCAGTTTCATAAGATGATATGAGATCGACCAGGATCGTTGACGTTCAGAAGGAGAAAATTGATGCTCAGTGTTGCATTATGACGACGAGTGATTAATAACGATGCGTCTTATCAGCATAGTCATTAGTAACAAGAAGCTTCTCCAGTCCTTCAACGGTATTTCTGTTTGGCGGTTAGACGACAAAAATGAAAATGAATGATTCGTTAAGCAGTTATCCTACGGGCTGCCA
This sequence comes from Palaemon carinicauda, assembly GCF_036898095.1. NCBI lineage: Eukaryota > Metazoa > Arthropoda > Malacostraca > Decapoda > Palaemonidae > Palaemon > Palaemon carinicauda. Next base: position 17,984,377 of record NC_090757.1, read on the forward strand.
ACGCTAGAGCAGCGTTGCCAGATAGTGAGATCCCAAATTCACCAGAGAAGCATCGAATTATAATATATGAGCTTAAATGAGAAAAGAAAAATCATTAGTACATTTTTCCCAAATACTAAATTGTTTAATTCATGGTGTAACATAGATTTGTATCTAGCATGATAAGAAAAACTGTCTTCATAATTTGAAAAGAACACTGGTGGGAATTATCAATCCAGCACACTGCGCCAGTGTGTTTTACGAAAGAGTGTGCTTTACGCAAGGTTTAGCCAGAGTCAACACAGATATGACTCTGGGTATATAGCCAGGACCCATCCTGGGTATATCGAATCTAAGACGAACGAACAAAGCCTATCGATTTTTTTCCTTTTTTTTTTGCTGTAGTGAAATAATAAATTACAATAAATAGAATATGGTCTTAATCACGAGAATTCCTCTCAAGTTTACTCACATGCTATTATATATATATATATATATATATATGTGTGTGTGTGTGTGTGTGTGTGTCACATGTGTGTGTGTGTGTTGTGTGAGATATCGGCAGTCGGGTAACTGAAATATCTATATAGTAGTTAAGAAAGCTGCTCTTTACACCGAAAAGATTAACTACCAGTTGCCAGTGAACTAGTGTTTAAGCAGAAGAGACACTCTCGGTTGGGACAAATACGTTACTAAGGGTAACATTTACTGTACTTGACAAAGCTTTGTTTTTATGAATATCTTCCAGAGATTAGCCCTGCAGTTCTGTGTTTTTCAAAGTGGTGAACGGGTGTCTTTCGGGGTAGCTTCAGTGTAAAGTTCGTCAACGGGATTTTAGCAGACTTTGGATAGACTGCAGCTCTGTTCTATTATGCGATTAATCTATATCTTCTCTTGCTGCAATTTCGCTCTTCCAATACATCTCAGAGATTTCATGCATAGATTTGAGGGTAAGTTGCAAGATGTTTATGCAATTTTGTGACGCTAAGAATTTTTCGAATAGGTTTTACGTATATTATAGAATGACAAGAATCATGTTTGAAATCATGAGGGAAACAGCTTATCACAAAGATTAAAGATTTTTATATGAACAAGCAACATCCATCAATGATATTGCAGGAAAGCAAAGTTCTGAAAATAAGTTGTATTTTAAATCTACGTAACACCATACACATGTCTTGCTATATACTCGTGTGTGTATATATATATATATATATATATATATGATCGGCATTTTTAGTGATGTTATTGAATATAATATAGATATAAGAAAAACCAGTATCTGACGTTGAAGACTTAGGATATTTTACTGCATAACCGCGATATGATAGGACGTTACTGTTAGCCCGTATAATCGATTAGATCCCTATAGTAAAGGACAAGAATTTAGGAACTCTCTCTCTCTCTCTCTCCTCTCTCTCTCTCTCTCTCTCTCATACACAACATAGTCTCACACTCCCTTACTCTCGCTTCCACACTTACACTTACTAACTTGCTCTCACACACACACGCTCCCTCTTTCACACTCGCACACACTCCCCCTCTTTCAACCGCACACACTCCCTCGTTCTCTTTCACACACACTTTTTATCTCACGCATATTTTATCACACTTTCTTACATGCTCTCACACGTTTTTTTCTCTCACCAACTCTTGCCCACTCACTCCTCTCACACTCTTCTTCTCGCACACTCTTCTTCTGGCACACACTCTTCTCTCACACTCTCTCCTTCTCTCACACTCTCTCCTTCTCTCACAGTTTTTCAAATTTTTTATTCTACACATTCACTTTTTTACTCTCACATTCACACTCACACTCACTTTCACACTCACACACTCACTTTCATACACTCACACACTCACTTTCATACACTCACACACTCACTTTCATACACTTTCTCTTTCACACACTTTCACACACACTTTCACACGCCCACTTTCTGAAAAACTCCACACATACTATCTCGCTCACACTTGCTCTTGTCTTCATATTCTCACACTCGCTTTCTCTTTCACTCCCACTCTTTCACTCCCACTCTTTCACACATACTCTATAATACATACTCTATCACACACATATAATCACTTATTCACACACTTTCACACATAATCACTTTCACCAACTATTTGTCTTACTTACTGTTGATCGCATTCACACTATCTCTTTTTCACACGGATACACACACACTCTCTCTCTCTCTCTCTCTCTCTCTCTCTCTCTCTCTCTCTCTCCAATTCAAGTTGATAAGTGACATGGAGACGAATCTTGGATTGTATTCCAGTCTTCCATTGTGTCACCCTTGAGCTCCCCTAAGCTTTCCCCTTGAGGGACACAGAACTATTTGCAGATCACATCGATATCGACACGCATCAACCATTTAGATTTTAGTGGTTTCAAAAATTTAATTTTTTTTTTTTTTTTTTAACATATTCCGTTTCAATCATTGTTGGATTTTTATTACTCTGAAGTTAAACCAAAATGTAACCGAGTATCTGAATATTTCGAGAAATAATCTCATTTTTCAAAATTTGGGTATTGAGAACGTCACCATTATGTAGGCCTACATGGATATATACTGTTCTAAAAGTTTTTATGATTTTTTTTTTAACAGATGTGTTAAATTCAGTTAGCTTTGATAGTTTTCTCAGTAATTATTTTTGGGTACGTTTTGAACTCCTTTTGCTTTTGGAAATGTTTTAAGAAAAATACCCTTCTTTTCTGAGAGAGAGAGAGAGAGAGAGAGAGAGAGAGAGAGAGAGAGAGAGAGCATAATTGCAGTTAACCGGTATTTGTGTGGCTTTCATATACATTTAAGTCGAAAATCGCTGTTACATATTGCATATCTAAATAGGAATTACAGTTTTCCAAAAATAGCACTTAGTGCAGCAAATTGGTACCAAGCAAGTTTTAATTGACCCATTTATTCAATGTAAAGTGCAATAATTTCGTATCAATCATGTTTTACGTTACAGTTTGAATATTTCATCTCTAACTACACTTCCCTTAATAAATCTGGAGAAATTTCAATAATACACAACAGATGATAAAGTGTTGCTTTATTGCAAGAGAACAGATCTATTATAAAATGTTTCAGTAGACAGATTACTACGCTTCATAGGTTAGAGCAGTTCATACTATAATCCGGAGAAATCTAAATAGTCTTATTCAATTTAATACAAATGGCACTTAGGTTGTGGTTTCAGACAAGAGCACTGGTCTTGTTAGAGTTGGTTTCATCGACAAATGAAGGCTTACCATGAAATTAAAAGCAGGTTAAAGGATAGGTTTAGGGTAGAAAGTGACAATCATTATACGTTATTCATTAATTGCAATTATCAATAATTCCGGGTAAAATTGAAGTAGTAAGACTTAACTCTTATAGGAATAGATCAGATGACAAAACATTCATGCTTTTATTAACACTTTGAAATCGTACTGGATATAAACGCTTCTAGTATAGAACGAGCTTAAGCTAGAAGAGAGGATGGAGGTATAAACGAGAATTCACATTCAGGAAAAGAGGGAAATCTTTATGTGACAAGTTGAGTGGCTCGACAAGGACGCATTCTCTGCATGTATCCATGCAGACTGGCATTTATGCCACCCGCCTGCTTTTATACGCCCTCCCCCCCCCCCCTTAGTTTAAGTTTTTGTAAATAACGTGATCCGTACCCCGTACATAAAAACTTCTGGTTTAGGGACCTTTGTAATTGAATTCTGAAGTTTTCACAACAAGAAATTAGCTAAATTTATTCCTATTCATTTCATAAAAAAAAAAAAACAGTATTTATAATTTTGGAATTGAAACTCATTTCACATGCCTCTTCCCCCTATAACGCCACGCCCATCTTCAATTGTCCCCCAAATTAACAAGGAACATAATTTTTCTTGCATCAAATTTCTGTCACACTAAATTTAACAACGCATCAGATGTGCAATGGTGCATTAGCTCTTTTATTCAGTACATAAAATTCACTGTTATTTATAATTCAGTTATGTTGCTAACATTTAAACGATTGGGCGTTTACACAATTAGAACATGATGATGATGATAATAAGAATAAGTATTACTATATAAATGTTTAAAACTTTCTTATTAATCCTCCCTTCGAGAGATTATTCCTGACACGTGTCCATTTCTTGTTCTTAAATGTTGTTAAAATAGCCTCTACTGTAATTTGCTCTATTATCCATGTTTCTGTTTTTACTGTCTGTTATTCCCATCATTATTCTTTCCACAGATATTTAAATTGTAACTTGCTTATGGTTTTAGGCTACAGTAAGGCTTCAAGTTTCTGATGCATAAATTAATACTAGTGGGACCATCTGATTGAACACTTTCCATTTTAATAGAGTAGCATTTAAATTTTCGTAATCTAAATTTGTTTAATTACAATTTTATATATGTGTATATACGGTACATAACATTTTTGTATATGTACACATGTGTGTATATGTATATACATATAAATGTATTTGATACTTCGGCATGTTACTCTACATTTATAATGAATATACAGTGTCTTAGTGGCGTCGAATATTCGAATTATCGTTATTGGGGAACTGCATCACTCCTCAAAGAGTCCACCCCTCCCTGAGAAGGTAGCAGCCGTTCAGAACTCTCCACTCCCTCGACCATCAAAAGCGCCGCAAGAATTCTTGGTCATGACTAATTAATCACAGTTTCCTGCCAGCCATGTCTGCCACTCTTGTCCCCATCTACGCCTCCATCAAAGGTAAGCTAAAAGACCTGGAGTGGGGTCCCCTTCATGAAGCCGCCTTCTGTAACGCAAAGAATGCTCTCTCAACCATTACTGCTCTTACTTTTCTCGTGCTCCATGCCCCTCTCTTTCTCTCCACCGATGCCTGTGATTTTGCTATTAATGCAATACTCGAGTAGGTGATCAATGGCTTGCCCTGCCAATTGGCCTTCTTCAGTAGAAAACTGTCAATGGCGGAATCCGGCTACTCTAACTTCGACCACGAATTTTTAGCAGTGCATTTGGCTGTCGTGACTTTTGTCAATTCTTAGAAGGTACGCTCTTTGTCATTCGCAGCATGGACCACAAGGTTCTGGTGCACGCCTTCACTCAACAGTCCGACACCTGGTCCAGCCGTCAGTGCATCTCTCTGCCGTGGCTAAATACAACTGTACTCTTCAACATGTCCCTGAGGACAGGAATATAATTGCCAATCCCCTATCAATAAACATATTGGCCACCATTCACTTGGGATTGGATTAAAACGCCTTGGTAGAAGCCCAACGTAGAGTACCAAGCATGTAGTACATCCTGCACATCCCTCCTCTGTGACGTCAGTACTGGTAGACGACAACCATGGATACCTCCTCCCTTTGCCAACAGGTGTTGATTTTATTCATGGCCTTCCACATCACTCGCGTCGATTTACTGCACAGCTACTGATAATGAAGTTCATTTGGCACAGCATTACTAAGGTTGCTAAGGATTAGGTCTACGCCTATACTGCATGCGAAACTAAGTACATCAACGCAGGGATTCAGGACAATCCCTTTACAAGGTTGATCTCGTCTACCCACTATTCCAGATAAGGTCATGAATTCTCTTGTATCAAAACTAATGATAAAGGAGGAATGGTGCCTTGTGACCAGTGTCTCTTCAGCTCCCATTCAATGGACCGTAGTTGGAGATGGCTGTTCGGAACAAGGTATTCCAAGGAGACTAGTGTCCCAGTAACTTTGCTAAATACGTGCTGGCAGATGGGGCTTTTGAGGGAAAGGGAGGGAGCCACCTTTTGAAATGTGCCAGTCTGGGTCGAAATGGGGAGACTTTAACTACGACTGTGTTAATATCCATGCCGAGATAGAGTAGTTTTTGCTTGGGCACTAGGATGCTTCTCTTGATTCACCACGATCCCCAGCTCAAGCCAGAACGAAAGGAGCTTGTCCCGGTGGAGTTGAAGTTGGCGTGACCTCGTGCGTGTGTTTGCCATAGTCCAATTCTTAGAGAATTGCTGTAACTTCAACTTGAAGATGTTTTACATACATTATTACCTTGGCTTGGTTTTTTCGAACCTACACATGGTTTAAGATGATAATGACAGTACCTTGTTATTTCAAATATTTAAAGTTTTGAGGACAGTAGTTTAATTATTATTTATACTTTGTTGAATGCAAATATCAGGGGGAAATAACTTTTCCAAATTTTCAAAGATATTATAAATTAAAATTTGATTGATATTTTGCTGAAGCAGACCTTTAGGAATGACGTTTCTAATTACCAGTTAGATATGAGAGAGAGAGAGAGAGAGAGAGAGAGAGAGAGAGAGAGAGAGAGAGACAGCGCATACATGAAGAAAAAATGTAATATGCAAATTTTTAAGGAATATTTTCCACATACCTGTTTCGCAAAACGGTCTCCAGAAAATTAACACCAATTAATATTTCCTCGGGTGTTTTTGAAGAGTTGAAAGGGATTTTCATTTCGACGTTAAGTTACTATCAGATTGACAAACTTGAAATCTAATTAAAACTTTTGGCAAACTGGCCTTACTGATAATGAAGGGCTTCTTGCTCCTCTGCATGAGTAAACTCTTAAGAAATTGGTAATGTGTTAATTGGCTGGGATTTAAGAGCGATACGTTCAATTTGCTGCCTAAGTTGAACTCTCTCTCTCTCTCTCTCTCTCTCTCTCTCTCTCTCTCTCTCTCTCTCAATAACAATTACGCATAAGAATATTTGAAGATATATACATACAGAGAAACATCTCATGCGCCCACAGTATATATATATATATATATATATATATAGATATATATATATATATCATGAGCTTTTAATTCTCTGCCTCTCCATTCATCATCTACCACGTCACGTTTCATAGTCCTTAGCCATGTAGGCCTGGGTCTTCCAACTCTAGTGCCTAGTGGAGCCCAGTTAAAATTTGGTGAACTAATCTCTCTGTGATGTGTGCGAAGAGCATGTCCAAACCATCTCCATCTGCTTTTCATCATGATCTCATCTTCATATGGCACTCAAGTAATTTATCTTAGTTTCATTTATAATCCTGTCATAGCATTTAACTTTCAAATGTACTAACTCTATTGGAGATTGTCTCAATGTCATACCATGACTCGTGTCCATAGAGTAACACCAATATAACTAAACTGAGAGTCTGATTTTTGTGTAATTTCAGGCGATCTGATTTCTAAATTTTACTAAACCTAGCCATTGTCTGATTTGCTTTTTTCAATCTTTCACTAAACTCTAATTCCAATGATATTTCATCTTCCATTGCATACTCCGTTCTCATCCTCTCTGTTCCAAGGTCTATAGACCTTGCTCTGTCCTATTTATCTTCAGCCCAACCTCGTGTGATATTTCATGCATTCTGGTAAGCAATCATTACAAATCCTGTGGTGTTCTGCTAACAGGAACAGCATCATTAGCATACTCTAGGTCTGCTAAATTCCTATCACCAATCCAGTCCAATCCTTCACCATCTCCGACTGTTCTACACATTAAAAAATCCATTAGGAGAATAAACAACATAGGTGAGAACACATTCCCTGGGAGAACTCATCTGTTCACTGGAAATTTATTTGATAAGATTCCATTAACATTGACTTTGCACTTGCTATGCTCATGAACAGACTTTATCAAATTTTCATATTCAAAAGGAATTCCATAATAATGCAGGACTCCAGAAAATTGACTGGTGCACACTTACAAAGCCTTTTACATAGTCCACAAATGCCACCAAAAGGAGATTTCTGTATTCTACGCATTGCTGTACAGGTCTCAAAATGAAAATTTGGTTAGTGCAACTTCTACCTTTACTAAATCGTGCTTGTTCATCTCTCAGCTTTTCATCAATCTTTTCCTCCAGTCTCTTTAGAATAAGTATACAATATAGTTTCATAACAACTGACTTACGTGTTATACCTCTGTAATTACAGAAATCAGTCAAGTCTTCTTTTGTTTCTATTTTCACCGACACTTCTAACTCCTATTCATCAGGTTTTGCCTCTTCATGCCATATTCTACAAAATAGTCTCGTAAGTTGTTTGGGAGTCACTTCATTTTCGGCCAGTGTTATCTCAACAGTTATTCTATCGTATTCAGGGGCTTTCCTCTTTAGTTTTTTGAAGATAGACTCCAAACACACTGAATTCATTCATGAGCACACCAAGGTCTATATCAGATTCATGTATATAAATTAAATTATTCCCTTCATATTTCCTATTCATAACTTCACTGAAGTGTTCCATCCAACGTTGTCTTTCTTCATCTTCTGTAGCTAAAACAGTCACCTCTCTTTTTGATTGGTATATGTTTCTTCTTTGCCCCAGTTAAGATTTCATAAATAATTCTATGAGGAATTCTTACACCTTAGCCTCTTCCTGAATTCATAGGCTTGTCAACATCATCTGCTCTACTATCTAAATATTCTCTCCAGTCATTCATGGCTTTTCTTTTGACCTTACTGTCAATATTGGAATACTTAGCATGCTCTATCCTGTAATTTTCATTACCTCCTCGAAAACTTTTAACAATCAATTTCTGGTTTTGTCTCCTTTTTTTATAGTATCCCAAGTATCATTTGATATCCATGGCTTTCTCTTTGTCATTGTGTGTCCCAAGACTTCACTACCAACTGACCAATATGTTCTTAATATCAAACCATTCTTCATTAATTATGTGTTCGTCTCTTATAACTCTAAGACTGCGAATCGATTCCTACATTCAAATGCAAATGTTTCTCAGTGCTCTTCTTCTAAAAGCTTAGTTGTATCAAACCTAGGTTTTCTATCCATCTTTCTGTTGGGTGCTTTCAGTTTTGATTTAAGTGTGGCAATGAGGAGCTTGTGATCACTACCAATATCTGCACCTCTATAGCTTCTTACATTTCCCAGTCTTCCTTCTCTTATTAATGGCAATGTGATCTATCTGAATTTATATATATATATATATATATATATATATATATATATGTTCTTAATATCAAACCATTCTTCATTAATTATGTGTTCGTCTCTTATAACTCTAAGACTGCGAATCGATTCCTACATTCAAATGCAAATGTTTCTCAGTGCTCTTCTTCTAAAAGCTTAGTTGTATCAAACCTAGGTTTTCTATCCATCTTTCTGTTGGGTGCTTTCAGTTTTAATTTAAGTGTGGCAATGAGGAGCTTGTGATCACTACCAATATCTGCACCTCTATAGCTTCTTACATTTCCCAGTCTTCCTTCTCTTATTAATGGCAATGTGATCTATCTGAATTTATATATATATATATATATATATATATATATATATTAGTGGGGGCGTGTGTGTGTGTAATGTTATATCTATATGTGTATATATACAGTATGTTTTATACATGTTTGGAAAGAGGCATGCAATGTTTGTATGTATCAAAATGAGTCATTTTTCCTAGTTAGGCGGGACTTTCTAAGAAAAAAAATAAACAGTAAACTGTCCCGCCCTCTGAATATTTTACACCTGCTGCCCTTAAAACTTACAAGCGAGGTATCCTTATTACATTCTTTAAAGACTCGGTTATGGTTGGGATCCTTCTCGGAGTCCACTCTCTAGTCTCTAGGTAGTCATTAAATGTCCTCTTCCCTAAATATCCTTTTATATATATATATATATATATATATATATATATTTTTTTTTTTTGTCTACTGTAGGTGTGGTGTAGGCAGTCACTAAATGTTATCTCTCCTTTAAACATATTTTTGTATACATTTTAGACTCATTTTTTTTAAAGTTATTTCGAACAGGTAAGAATTTTCCTATTTTATAGTCAGTTTTTGCTTTAAGGGGAGGCGATGCATTCACTCTTTTTCTTTGAATGTAAACAATTGTTTTAACCATGTGCCGTTTTTTTATGCAGTCTCTAATTAAAGTGAGAGAATTACGATCAAGGGAATAAATTAGAGAGAGAGAGAGAGAGAGAGAGAGAGAGAGAGAGAGAGAGAGAGAGCAC
>NC_090757.1:17996826-18004326 GCF_036898095.1 Palaemon carinicauda
CTCGCTTTTCGTTTATTTATCAATTTAAATGTCTATCTTTGGGTTTATACTATATTCCATAATGTATTTCTGTTGTTTTTGGCCTCCACCCCATTGGGTCATTTTGGGCTTGTACCATTCTGCATTTCACACTAAGCTGTATATTGGTTAACAGCAACTAAAGCAACAAAAGCTACCTCTCTTATATGTAGGTGAGATTGGTAGGAAATCTTTTCACATATTACAGCCTTCACTTCCACAACTATTCTTCTACTTTCGAAATCTTTTAAGCAGATTCTACCTTTCTCTGTGATTCGTATTTTGTTTTTGTTTACTGCATTAAATTTGTTTACAAATGTCTATGAAATAAGTAGTTTTTAATTTTTCCAACCTCTTTATTAACGTAATTTTCTGTTTTTTTTTTTTTATCAGACTAGTCATGCATTAACAACTATACTATTATTTGATAACACTTTTCCTAATGTTTATGGATTGCTTTTATGCTTTTACTGAATTGCATATTCCCTCCAATCATGAAGATATTGAAAAATAATAATCAATAAAAATCATAATTCAGCATCCTATACATAGAGTAGATATTTTTATTCTACAAATATTCTACTGCATCTATTATCCATGCCATCTGTTACATTTCGAAAAATGTTTTATGTAAAATTTGAATACTAATTATCATGGGTGGCCTCAGCTTTGTAATATTAGACAAAAGATGTACAATGAGAGTTTTCAATAAGGATTTACCTGATTCCTGACAAGAATTCTTTACAACGAATGTATATATTCATTCATACATATGAATTTTACTTCCTGGTGCGAATGTCTCTGAAGAGAAACGGAAAGTCATTGAGAATTTATATGACAGGAGAATTCTTGAGACCCGTCAACACCAACAAGCAATACGTCATGAAGAGGACGGGGCATTGTTCTGCCTTCGGGGAAGGTTATTGTTTCTCGGCAAACTCTGTCTCATCGGAATACAAAGGCTGTCTTCTAATGCCATTGAAAACTTCCACCCACCACGAGTAAATCGGCGAGGAACTATATAGGCTCTGGTTCTCTCCTGACAGAAAGTCTCTACCGGTCTGTCTTAGACAAAGACGATGACCGTCCCGCTTTTCTTGTGTCGCTTGTTTGAAGAGTTTCCATCGGCTTCCTATTCCAGAGGAGGACTGGAATCCAGTCCTCCCCTGGAAGACTTTCAATGCAGACAAATTGCTCTATTTCAGTGTTGGAGATTGCAGGGATTTTGGTATTTTTTATTATGCATATTGTGCTAAATACAGTGCAGTTTCAAAGATATTTCCCTTAAATACATTTAGATGTAGATATGTATTATTTCTTTGGTTTCTTATGCTGGTAAACGCTAAGAAAACTAAATTCTGTAGTTAGTCTGGTCTAGTGGAATTTTTTTTTTTTTTACTTTTTGGTGATGTTCATTTCAAACATCATCTCAATGTTTCTTGCTTCTGGTCTGTTTGAATTAATTGTATAAAAACTTTGAGCCCATAAGACTAACAATATTCTTATTTTCATGTAAGTGCTATATAATTTCAAGTATATTTTCAAGTATATTTTCATAATCTTTTGAAAAGCTACTAATATACTTTTTCGGACATATATGAAAATATGTTTTATTTTGTTATTAAAGGCTGAACTTCATATCTTAATGAGAAAGTTTTAGTCCAAGGAAATGAGAGCGGCGATGTTCCCAGTGAAAATGGCATTTGAATGATAGCGTTATCTTCTCTTTATTTTCAGCTGAACTGGTGTACTACATCCTGCTTGGGCTTTATTTTTGCATTTTTTCTGTATTTAATTTTCTTTGATGATGTTGACGGTGTGGTAGACATGTGGCCCAACTGAGGCTGCAGCTGGTACATGACTAAAGGTGATGGAGACCTCATCATCTGTAGTTTCTGCAGGTGGTATGACTGTTCGCAGGCTGCCACACTGAGTATATGGAGTGGCATACTGTAGAGTAGGAGAGTTTTTGAAGAAGCAGTAACTGTAGTCAAAAAGGGATTAATCGTCTTCGGTACTGGCAACGACCAAGCTGATGCCGAATAAAACTTTTGATTTTCATACATATTCTGTTGCAACATCTGTTGTATTCCCTTTCACATCCTCCGAGGCAATTCAGCGAAGGAATGAAGAAGAGAAAGTGAAGTGTCCCCTGCCCTCAAGGAGTTCCTAAAGTGAGACGCGATCATTCCCTTCCACTAGTGAAAGCAAAACCCTCATTCCTCTCTCTCTCAAGGCACCCCCGCGGTTGTTTGCTGTTAGCAACTCATGCAAGAACCTGACCTGTGGTTTGCAGTTTTCCAGTCTTGAGATTGATGGTGGTGACCCGTCAGTGGTCTTTTTTTTTCTGCTGCTGACTTCACGGTTGTTCCACTTGCACAGGATTGCTGTGCAGTAGTGCCGCCCCTTACCTCATGTGTCCTCGACTATTGTATTGGAGGATTTGCATTTGCCAGCAGCAGAGAGAGTGCCTACAGCTGAGAAATCCTCGACATCAGTGAATGGGGAGACAAGTAGTCTTCCTATCTCTCCAGTTTTTTCTGTAGGCCTACCTTCTTTCTCATTCATCGACCCTGTGGAAGACCTACAGTACCTGCTGCCCAACAGAAGATGAAGAAGAGGTGACCGATGAAGAAGGCGACCAGTCAGGAGTCTCTTGGAACAACTAATTTCTCTATGTATTTGGTGTAGAATGACAGCTGTACAAAAACCCTCCCCCTCAGATGGAGTTCAAGTACAAGCCACTAGGACTCACGGTCTGGCCTCCATTTCCTAGTCTTACCCAAGATCAGACATAAGTTCTCTTGCTAAGCACTCTGGGCATTTTACTTGTTCCTCTCCTCCCCAGGGACGTTTCAAAGACACTTTTGACCATGATCTTCACGAGCTGCCCTAATGAGTCTTCCAGATATTGCAGACTCCTCCCATTGTTATTTTGGCTCTCACGAACAGTGTACTAACCTAACAAACAAACATAAAGGAGGCTGCTCATAGTTCTCAGTCTCCATGATAAAATCTTACAACAGCAGGAGATTAACGATGCCAGTGATTACAATCACTGGCATACCCTTGATAAAAAGAAAGATTTGCCAGATGTCCATGATCCTCTTAAGCAAAGTTAATCATCATGATTACCTCTATGCTCATCTCCACGTGTATGATCTATGGTGACTATTGCCTTGAAAATCACTATCGGTGCCTCGGGATTCCCCAAATGTACTGTCACCAACATACGCATGCACATGATCAATGACACACACATGCTCGATCACTGGCATAAGCACGATCTCCTTCTCGTACTAAACGTCCGTGATCCTCGTCGTGTAAACTCTTAGATGACAGTAGATAGTTTAGTTCACGGTCTTACAAGGGGAAGGCTTCTCTTACTCAGTCTCCTCGAGCCCTTCACACACAGATTCAATATATCCAATCCCCATACGATCCAGTACAAAGTGATCAGTTTCAAAGCAGACTCATCTTAGTTTTATGGGAAGGCTACGGGTGTTAAGTCACCTAGCCAGATACATTATCATGAAAGAACTAATAGTAAGAGGAAACGTGGACATTCAGCACCTTGTGAATTCGACTCGTGCAAAGCTTAGTCACCTGTGTCTTCCCATTCCTTCCCAGTCTCATCGTAGGTCCAACAAACTAAGTTGTCTAGTGTACCGAGGCCTAAACTGGTCAGTCTCTAGTGACCCTTTCAAACAGGAACGTTACACATCCTGTCAAGTCGCCTAAGCCCCGCCATATGAAGAAACTGGTGCAGGTGTCTCCTAGGACTAGCTCTCAACACACTTTTGAACATAGAGTAGTCTTTGCCCCAGAGAAGTTCTCACCTTTGCCTTTCTTCTTCCGAGGACAGATACTTGAAGAACAAGACTTTAGATCTTTGTGTCTTGCTTTCCATCTTGCCCTTCAGATTCTAGAACATCTAGTGTAGCCTCGACTTGAGAAGGTAAGAAAAGGATACACAGCTTTACCTCAGAAAGATGACTTCTGATTTTTTCCTCTGCCGCTGAATACCAATCCTGTATTGTCCTTGGTCTGGTTAGGAGTTACTCCAATGGGAAGGCGGAACGCTCTATAGTTCCAGTCAAGAGAGAGATGTGAGGTGTCTCATGAAGGAGCAGGTTTATCTACCTTCAATTCAGATGACTACCAGCAGACTAAAAACCCAAGACAGAATTTTCCATAAATGTATTGTCACTTATTAGGAAGAGTAACAACCTCAAAAAGGTATCCACAGAACCCATCCTTGGTGGAATGACTACAATAGAATGATACTTGAGTATGTTCTTCAGATGGTTAAGACCTGCTTTCAAGCTTCCTTGGTCAGTTCCTGTATGTGGTGCCTTGGTCAGAGGGAACTCTCAGGGGTCTGAGCTTACGAGTTCCCTTCACTCAATATCTTGTCTACAGCCCTCTCTTGGTGTAGGTTGTATGTACTAGATGAAGCAGTGGCATCTTCTTTTTGGTAGATCAAGCAACAGCAACACAGATTACAGGGACCGCTGGGGACAGAATTAAGTAGAAGGGTACCTCGTTTTTGGTCTAACTCTATGGACGTGGAAGCTGTCTATTGCCAGAATGGAAGCTAACAGCTAGATCAACCACTGGCCTGGAGTAGTAGCGTACTTTGCTTCATATCAAGATATGTCTAATCTGGAGGTGAAGAGAGACACTGACCTCCTCCTTTCGGGAGCACAGGTGGTAACCCACCTTGCACATCAGTTGGAGAACCAGAGAGCAGACTGGGCTTTAATGAGGAAAGATGCAGTTGCAACGAATATTTTCAGGAAGGTGGATAGAACTTACCTTCCTCAGGAAAAGTTGCAATCCAAGATTAGATGAAGTTCTTTCTTCAGAAGGACATATAGAACACCTTTGACATGTGAGGAGAGAGTCTTGACTTCATTATCCATAGATCAGTGAACTTCAAAGTCCACTCCAGATTATCTACTCCCAAAACTTTTTCATCCCAACCTAGTAAGCATGTGTTGAAAAAGCCAGCGGTGAAACTCGGATCTACATTTACGGTTCCAGGACCTTTCACCTTTAGAAAGAATGGGCATCATGTTCCTCCCTTTCACCCCCAACCCAGTTGCTCCAGGAAAGGGAGTAGAGAAAGAAGTTGATGTTGAGATCGGTGATTCCCTCCTCTAGCTGCTGCAAGTGTAGGAGGGATGCCTGTCACACCATTGGGCACTCTGGCAGCAACACTGAGCAGAGACATGTGTGGTGGAAGTCGTATGGGATGAATACCGCTTACCTTTCACCGGTTCTCATCCTGCATCTATTACCTTTCTTATGACGTTCCTAACATATTCTTCAGAATCGCCAAAAGCTCTATTCATAGCATTGGAGGATGGAGAAGATTGCACTACAGTAAAAGATCTCGGTCTTAAAGAAGGATGTTTAACAAACTCCATTCAAAATTTTGATGGTGAGCATGGTTCGTACAACCATCGGGAAGGATGACTTCATGATGTCATCGGATCTCAAGGGAGCTTATTTTTAAATGTTGATCCACCAGTCAGACAGAGAGTACCTCCTTCATCCTTGAGAGTTGTACTAGTTCGAAGTCAGACTTCTACCACTCCCCAAGTGTTCACGTTTGTCTCAACATGTGCTAACTCGAATGTGATTCACTTGCTGTGAAATTGTTACAATTTGTTGATCCTAGCATCCTCAGGGAGACAGTGGCTCCAGGACTGTGACCAACTTTTCACCCAGTGCCATAATCTAGGGATCGTGATCTATCAGCAGATGTCAAGACTCGAGCCTAAGAGACTGACAGAAGACCTGTGATTGTTGATAGTCATAACAGCAGCAAAATCTTTCCATCAGACAGTCTCATCAACGGGCTTGGAGAGATAGGACACATGTTATCCTTGGAGAAGCACATGCCCCACAGGTACCTTAACCAGAGATCACTTCAGCAGACACTGGTAATCAGTCACTGTATCCTCACACCATCTAGTTATAGTGAAACAAGAAGTGAGAGTCAACCTAAGAAGATAGCCATATGATGTGAACTTTGGGAGTTCAGTTCAACTCCCTGCTTCCATTGATGCTGTTGTTCTTACACATTTGAATAGAAGTGGGGCGTACACGTGAGGAAGCAGACCACCTCAGGAGTATGGTCCAAAGACAAAAGGATCCTACACATCAACCTGTTGGAAATGCAAGCAGGTCTTCTAGCATTGCAGACTTTCTACAGTGTTTGATAGGCTAATCAGTCGGGTTGATGAGCAACAACATGAATGTAGGTACCTCCGTCAAGAAGTGAGGAGGAGCATTGATTGGCCTTTCCTCCCATCTGCCTATTACGTTGGGTAATCAACGGACTGCTGGAGTTCCTGGACATCTGGGTAACCCTTGTGACTTCAAAGTGTCCAAAAGTCAAATGGTATCTGTATATACTTGGATTTACCTTAATGGCTCAACCTCTTCTGCCAGCCCCAACTACAAAGGTGCCACAAGTCTGTATATATATATATATATATATATATATATATATATATATATATATATATATATATATATATATATATATATATATATATATGCTGTTGTATAATAGTTATCACTAACTCTATTGATATCCAGATTTTCAGAATAGAACCAGGGTTATTTTTTTCATTAGAATTTTTGACTTGGCAGTTATTCAAATCCTTGCAAAGTATGAAACAATGTAACAGCCGACTATTGTGCTGGTTTGGCTATCGGGAGTGATAAGAGTTAATTTCAACTGCTATAAATATTCCTGTTGAATTTTGGTTTTGTACTTAAAATCTAAATAATTATATAACAAAGATCATTATTATTATTATTATTATTATTATTATTATTATTATTATTATTATTATTATTATTATTATTATTATTATTAGAAGCTAAGCTATAACCTTAGTTGGAAAAGCAAGATGCTATACCATAAGCCTAAGGGTTAACAGGGAGAGATAGTCCAGGGAGGACATGAATACATTGCAAGAGAAGAATACAATCAAAATAAAACATTTCAAGAACAGTAACAACATTAAATCAGATCTTTGATATACAAACTATAAAAACTTAGAACAAACAAGAGGAGGATAAATAAGCTTGAACATAGTGCCCGTGTGTGCCCTAGAAAAAGAGAGACTAACCCAGTATGTTATCGTTGTTTTAGTGGGGTGCAGTATGTTATCGTTGTTTTAGTGGGGTGCAATGCTAACGTATTATGTCAGCAAAAGTTCTAACTTAAGTTTTCTTTTCTTTTCCACATCAGTGATAATGAGTCGACTTAGCCATCCCATCAAGAATGAAGTCATCCTGTTCGTGAACATTCTACGTTTTGGTAAAGTACCCATTATACTTTTTTGTGTTTTGTTTTTTCAATGCTATAATAGTAGGCCCTTAATTTTGTATGTACCCACCATAGTGCCTCCATAATATCGTGATTCGTGAACCCCTTATGAGTTTGTAGAGTGCTTTTTA
>NC_090757.1:18011853-18036853 GCF_036898095.1 Palaemon carinicauda
AACATCGAAAAAACTCTGTTGCCATAAATTGGATCGAAAATTACCGAAATCGACGAAAAAACATCGCACACGCACAAGTATAATTACATATCACAGAAAAAGATAAAGTTTCAAACTCAAAGATAAAATTTCATAATTAAAAGTAAAAACATACAAAGATTTAAAAAAAGGAATACATATGCCTGAAACTAACAGAAAAATATACAAATTGGAATAAATATACACAAATAAAGATTCTGGGCCATTTTACTCTTTTAACCTTAGTAATGCTTCACATTTTGCGATAGCAGTGGTACCAAAATAGATATGACATTCCTTACTGTATATAAATCACCTATGTGATTTTTCAGTGAGATGGGGTCTTGGAGGATAGGGTGTACCCCCTGACGGACCTCTTGAATTACCCCCCCCCCCCCCCCCCCCACCCCCCCGAACCCCACTCCCAGTGTCTTAACCTTCAGAGAACTTAATTCAATACTAATTTCTAAAAATTATTTTCATTACCGTTATATAGCAAATTGCCTCATTCACTTACCGTAGTAATTAACTGCTAACTTTGGCATACTCTGTATAATAAGGAGGCATCATGAAGTACATACTGTGTATGGCATGGAAACCCTATTATCATAACATTAAAAACAATTGTTAGATGTTAAGCAGATAATCATTTTTAATAGATTAACCAACTTACTTTATCAAGGTTCTGTGACTGTAATTGTTAACAAGGTTATACAAATTTTAATCTTTACTGCGGTTAAGTGAAACTGAATTGTTAGCTTGGCTATTCAAACTATATTTGCTAGCAGGGTTCAAAGAAAATTTAAATGTTATACGGTTCATAAAAACTGATATTGTTGATAGGCCTTTGCAAAATCTTATTGTAGGAGGGGTAAAAGACGTGTAATTAAAACCAATTTTCAGAAGTGTTTTGCGAAATAAAATTGTCACAAGAGCTGCATTTAATACACAGTAAATGTTTGCAAAATTAGACAGCTGTACTTTAAAATTATGGAAAATGTAATTTGCCTAAGCAAAATGTAAATGTCAGTAGGAGTACGCAAAGATTTAAACAGTAGCTAGGTTACAAAAATTGTCATCAATGCTATAAAACACTTAATTATCTCCATGGTTATCCAAAATGAAATTATACCATGTTATCCAAACGTAATTATACCTAATGGAGAATTACGATGTAGTAGTTTCTATACGTCATAGAAATAGATACTCTACTATATTTTGTAAAAGTTCATTTAATGGCCTATTTAAAATTTTTGCATTGAAAATATGCCCGATTATTATATCTCTTATGGAAAACGGATACATAATGATGGTGAAAACCTGCGAACTATTGATGCCTGCCCCATCCATTAACACTAATCACCGATACAAAGGCA
The DNA here is from genome assembly GCF_036898095.1 of Palaemon carinicauda. NCBI lineage: Eukaryota > Metazoa > Arthropoda > Malacostraca > Decapoda > Palaemonidae > Palaemon > Palaemon carinicauda. The sequence continues at coordinate 18,013,248 of NC_090757.1, forward strand.
AAGCCTCAACTTGAACCTAAACCTGAACCTTGAACCACCCTTGTCAAGTCACCGTTGTCAATACGAGATAAACTCTGCGTCCATAGCAACTGTATAACGGCAGAGAGTTGGTAAAAGATCTACCAAAGCTAAAAGATTCTGCCAAGCTTTATCAAATCTCCCCTTACCAACCTTCAGCCATTCTGGGTTGACCAAGCTTTGACAACCTTGACATGCAATACAGTACTGTATTACTGTATAATATACAGTATATGCACCATTAACGAGCACTATACAAACTCATAAGGGGTTCACGAATCACGATATTATGGAGGCACTATGGTGGGTACATATAAAATTAAGGGCCTACTACTATAGCATTGAAAAAACAAAACACAAAAAAGTATAATGGGTACTTTACCAAAACGTTGAATGTCCACGAACAGGATGACTTCATTCTTGATGGGATGGCTAAGTCGACTCATTATCACTGATGTGGAAAAGAAAAGAAAAATTAAGTTAGAACTTTTGCTGACATAATACCTTCATTGCACCCTACTAAAACAACGATAATATGCTAGGTTAGTCTCTTTTTCTAGGGTACACACGGGCACTGTGTTCTAGCTTATTTATCCTCCTCTTGTTTGTTCAAAGTTTGTATATCAAAGATCTAATTTAATGTTGTTACTGTTCTTGAAATGTTTTATTTTTATTGCATTCTTCTCTTGCAATGTATTCATGTCCTCCCTGGATTATTTCTCCCTGTTAACCCCTGGGCTTATAGTATAGCATCTTGCTTTTCCAACTAAGGTTATATCTTAGCTTCTAATAATAATAAGAAGAAGAAGAAGAAGAAGAAGAAGAAGAAGAAGAAGAAGAAGAAGAAGAAGAAGAAGAAGAAGAAGAAGAAGAAGGAGAAGGAGAAGAAGAAGAATCTTTGTTATATAATTATTTAGATTTCAAGTACAAAACCAAAATTCAACAGGAATATTTATTGCAGTTGAAATTAACTCTTATCACTCTTGATAGCCAAACCAGCACAAGAGTCGGCTGTGACATTGTTTTATACTTTGAAAAGATTTGAATAATTGCAAAGTCAAAAATTCTAATGAAAAAAATAACCCTGGGTCTATTTTGAAAATCTGGATATCAAGAGTGTTAGTGATAACTATTATACAACAGCAATATATATATATATATATATATATATATATATATATATATATATATATATATATATATATATATATATATATATATATAATGTACGCGTGTGTATATACACGCACACACACAGAATTGTGGGACCTTTGTAGTTGGGGGTGACAGAAGAGGTTGGGTCATTAAGGTAAATCTAAGTAAATCCAGATACCATTTGACTTTTGGACACTTTGAAGTCACAAGGGTTACCCAGATGTTCAGGAACTCCAGCGGTCTGTTGATTACCCAACGTAATAGGCAGATGGGAGGAAAGGCCAATGCTCCTCCTCACTTCTTAACGGAGGTACCTATATTCATGTTGTCGCTCATCAACCCGACTGATTAGCCTATCAAACACCGTAGAAAGTCTGCAATGCTAGAAGAGCTGCATGCATTTCCAACAGGTTGATATGCAGGATCCTTTCGTCTTTGGACCATACTCCTGAAGTGGTCTGCTTCCTCACGCGTACGCCCCACTTCTATTCAAATGGAAGCGGGGTGTTGAGTTGAACTCCCAAAGTGAAGTTCACATCATATGGCTATCTTCTTAGGTTGACTCTCACTTCTTGTTCCACTATAACTAGATGGTGTGAGGATACAGTGACTGATTACCAGTGTCTGCTGAAGTGATCTCTGGTTAAGGTGCCTGTGGGGCATGTGCTTCTCCAGGGATAACATGTGTCCTATCTCTCCAAGCCCGTTGATGAGACTGCCTGATGGAAAGATTTCGCTGCTGTTATGACTATCAACAATCACAGGTTTTCTGTCAGTCTCTTGGGTTTGAGTCTTGACATCTGCTGATAGATCACGATCCCTAGATTATGGCACTAAGTGAAAAGTTGGTTCCAGTCCTGAAGCCACTGTCTTCCTGAGGATGCTAGGATCAACCAATTGTAACAATTTCACAGCAAGTGAATCACATTCGAGTTAGCACATGTTGAGACGAACGTGAACACTTGGGGAGTGGTAGAAGTCTGACTTTGAACTACTACAACTCTCAAGGATGAAGGAGATACTCTGTCTGACTGGTGGATCAACATTTAAAAATAAGCTCCCTTGAGATCCGATGACATCATGAAGTCATCTTTCCCAATGGCTGTACAAACCACGCACACCATCAAAATTTTTAATGTAGTTTCTTAAACATTCTTGTTTAAGACCGAGATCTTTTACATTAGTGCAATCTTCTCCATCCTCCTTTTTACCTCCAATGCTATGAATAGATCTTTTGGCGATTCTGAAGAATATGTTAGGAACATCATAAGAAAGGTAATGGATGCAGGATAAGAACTGGTGAAAGGTAAGCGGTATGCTTCCCATACGACTTCCACCACACGTCTCTGCTCAGTGTTGCTGCCAGAGTGCCCAATGGTGTGACAGGCATCCCTCCTGCACTTGCAGCAGCTGGAGGAGGGAATCACCGATCTTAACATCAACTTCTTTCTCTGCTCCCTTTCCTGAAGCAACTGGGTTGGAAGTGAAAGGGAGGAACATGATGCCCACTCTTTCTGAAAGTGAAAGGTCCTGGAACCGTAAATGTAGATCCGCTGGCTTTTTCAGCACATGCTTGCTAGGTTGGGATGAAGAAGTTTTGGGAGTAGATTATCTGGAGTGTTCTTTGAAGTTCACTGATCTATGGATAATGAAGTCAAGACTCTCTCCTCACATGTCAAAGGTGTTCTATATGTCCTTCTGAAGGAAGAACTTCATCACATCTTGGATTGCAACTTTTCCCGAGGAAGGCAAGTTCTGTCCACCTTCCTAAAAATATTCGTTGGAACTGCATCTTTCCTCATTAAAGCCCAGCATGCTCTCTGGTTCTCCAACTGATGTGCAAGGTGGGTTACCACCTGTGCTCCCAAAAGGAGGAGGTCAGTGTGTCTCTTCACCTCCAGATTAGACATATCTAGATATGAAGCAAAGTACGCTACTACTCCAGGCCAGTGGTTGATCTAGCTGTTAGCTTCCATTCTGGCAATAGACAGCTGCCACGTCCATAGAATTAGACCAAAAACGAGGTACCCTTCTACTTCATTCTGTCTACAGCAGTCCCTGTCATCTGTGTCGCTGTTGCTGGATCTACCAAAAAGAATATACCACTGCTTCATCTAGTACATACAACCTACACCAAGAGAGGGCTGTAGACAAGATATTGAGTGAAGGGAACTCGTAAGCTCAGACCCCTGAGAGTTCCCTCTGACCAAAGCACCACATGCAGGAACTGACCAAGGAAGCTCAAGAGCAGGTCTTGACCATCTGAGGGACACACTCAAGTATCATTCTATTGTAGTCATTCCACCAAGGATGGGTTCTGTGGATACCCTTTTGAGGTTGTTACTCTTCCTAATAAGTGACAAGACATTTATGGAAAATTCTGTCTTGGGGATTTTAATCTCTGCTGGTAGTCATCTGAATTGAAGGTAGATAACATCTCTCTCTTGACTGGAACTATAGAGAGTTTCGCCTTCCCACTGGAGTAACTCCTAACCAGACCAAGGACAATACAGGATTGGTATTCACCGGCAGAGAAAGAAATCAGAAGTCATCTTTCTGAGGTAAAGCTGTGTATCCTCTTCTTACCTTCTCAAGTCGAGGCTACAATAGATGTTCTAGAATCTGAAGGGCAAGATGGAAAGCAAGACACAAAGATCTAAAGTCTTGTTCTTCAAGTATATGTCCTTGGAAGAAGAAAGGCTAAGGTGAGAACTACTCTGGGGCAAAGACTACTCTATGCTCAAAAGTGTGTTGAGAGCTAGTCCCAGGAGACACCTGCACCAGTTTCTTCATATGGCGGGGCTTAGGCGACTTGACAGGAAGTGTAATGTTCCTGTTTGAAAGGGTCACTAGAGACTGACCAGTTTAGGCCTGAGGAGAAATCGTGTAAATCAGATCTGCCTAGGTACACTAGACAACTTCGTTTGTTGGACCTAGAATGAGACTGGGAGGACGGAATGGGAAGACACAGGTGACTAAGCTTTGCACGAGTCGAATTCACGAGGTGCTGAATGTCCACGTATCCTCTTACTATTAGTTCTTTCATGATAATGTTTCTGGCTAGGTGACTTAACACCCATAGCCTTCCCGTAAAACTAAGACAAGTTCGCTTTGAAACTGATCACTTTGTACTGGATCGTATGGGGATTGGATATATTGAACCTGTGTGAAGGGCTCGAGCAGACTGGGTGAGAGAAGCCTTCCCCTTGTAAGACCGTGAACTAAACTATCTACTGTCATCTAAAAGTTTACACGACGAGGATCACGGACGTTTAGTACGAGAAGGAGATCGTGCTTATGCCAGTGATCGAGCATGTGTGTGTCATTGATCATGTGCATGCGTATGTTGGTGACGGTACATTTGGGGAATCCCGAGGCACCGATAGTGATTTTCAAGGCAATAGTCACCATAGGGACGATCATACACGTGGAGATGAGCATAGATGTAATCGTGATGATTAACTTTGCTTAAGAGGATCATGGACATCTGGCCAATCTTTCTTTTTATCAAGCTCATGTCAGTGATTGTAATCACAGGCATCGTTAATCTCGTGCTGGTGTAAGATTTTATCATGGAGACTGAGAACTATGAGCAGCCTACTTCATGTTTGTTTGCTAGGTTAGTACACTCTGTTCATGAGAGCCAAAATAACAATGTGAGGAGTCTGCAATATCTGGAAGACTCATTAGGGCAGCTCGTGAAGATCATGGTCAAAAGTGTCTTGGATACGTCCCTGGGGAGAAGAGGAACAAGTAAAATGCCCAGAGTGCTGAGTAAGAGAGCTTATGTCTGATCTTGGGCAAGACTAGTAAATGGAGGCCAGACCGTGAGTCCTAGTGGCTTGTACTTGAACTCCATCAGAGGGAGAGGTTTTTGTACAGCTCTCATTCTACCCCACATTCATAGCGAAATTAGTTGTTCCGAGACTCCTGACTGGTCGCCTTCTTCATCGGTGACCTCTTTTTCATCTTCTGTTGGGCAGCAGGTACTGTAGGTCTTCCACAGGGTCGACGAATGAGAAAGAAGGTAGGCCTACAGAAAAAACTGGAGAGATAGGAAGACTACTTGTCTCCCCATTCACTGAAGTCGAGGATTTCTCAGCTGTTGGCAAACTCTCTGCTGCTGGCAAAGGCAAATCCTCCAATACAATAGTAAAGGACACATGAGGTAAGGGGCGGCACTACTGCACAACAATCCTGTGCAAGTGGAACAACCGTGGAGTCAGCAGCAGGAAAAAAATACCACTGACAGGTCACCACCATCAATCTCAAGACTGGAAAACTGCAAACCACAGGTCAGGTCCTTGCATGAGTTGCTAACAGCAAACAACAGCGGGGGTGCCTTGAACTCCTTGAGGGCAGGGGACACTTCCCTTTCTCTTCTTCATTCCTTCGCTGAATTGCCTCGGAGGATGTGGAAGGGAATACAGCAGATATTGCAACGGAATATGTATGAAGGAGATCAAAAATTTTATTCGGCATTAGCTTGGTCGTTGCCCATGCCGATGACGATTAATCCATTTTTGACTACAGTTACTGCTTCTTCGAAAACTCTCCCACTGTACAATATGCCACTCCATATACTCAAGGTGGCAGCCTGCGAACAGTCAAACGACCTGCAAAAGCTACAGATGATGAAATCTCCATCACCTTAAGTCATGCACTGGATGCAGCCTCAGTTGGGCCACATGGGCCACATGTGTACCAATGGCGTCAACATCATCAAAGAAAATTAAATACAGAAAAACTCAAAAATAAAGCCCAAGCAGGATGCAGTATACCAGTTCAGCTCAAAATAAAGAGAAGATAACGATTTCATTCAAATGCCATTTTCACTTGGAACATCGCCGCTCCTAATTCCTTTGTTTGACTAAAACTTTCCCATTAATTAAGATTTGAAGTTCATCCTTTGATAACAAAATAAAACTCATATGTCCGAAAAAGTATATTAGTAGCTTTTCAAAAGATTATGAAAATATACTTGAAATTATATAGCACTTACATGAAAATAAGAATATTGTTAGTCTTATGGGTTCAAGGTTTTTATACAATTAATTCAAACACACCAAAAGCAAGAAACCCAAGAAATAATACTTATCTACATCTAAATGTATTTAAGGGAATCATCTTTGAAACTGCACTAAATTTAGCACAATATGAATAATAAAAAAAAAAAATAACAAAACCCATGCAATCTCCAACACTGAAATAGAGCAATTTAGCTGCATTGAAAGTCTTCCAGAGGAGGACTGGATTCCAGTCCTCCTCTGGAATAGGAAGCCGATGGAAACTCTTCAAACAAGCGACACAAGAAAAGCGGGACGGTCATCGTCTTTGTCTAAGACAGACCGGTAGAGACTTTCTGTCAGGAGAGAACCAGAGCCTATATAGTTCGTCGCCGATTTACTCGTGGTGGGTGGAAGTTTTCAATGGCATTAGAAGACAGCCTTTGTATTCCGATGAGACAGAGTTTGCCGAGAAACAATAACCTTCCCCGAAGGCAGAACAATGCCCCGTCCTCTTCATGACTTATTGCTTGTTGGTGTTGACGGGTCTCAAGAATTCTCCTGTCATATAAATTCTCAATGACTTTCCGTTTCTCTTGAGACACATTCGCTCCAGGAAGTAAAATTCATATGTATGAATGAATATATACATTCGTTGTAAAGAATTCTTGTCAGAAATCAGGTGAATCCTTATTGAAAACTCTCATTGTACATCTTTTGTCTAATATTACAAAGCTGAGGCCACCCATGATAATTACTATTCAAATTTTATATAAAAAATTTCTAAATATAACAGATAGCATGAATAATAGGTTCAGTAGCATAATTGTAGAATAAAAATATCTACTATATGTATAGGGTGCAGAATTATGATTTTTATTGATTATTATTTTTCAATATCTTTATGATTGGAGTGAATATACAATTCAGGAAAAGCATAAAAGCAATCCATACACATTAGGAAAAGTGTTATCAAATAATAGTATAGTTGTTAATGCATGACTAGTCTGATAATAAAAATAGAAAATTACGTTAATATAGAGGTTGGGAAAATGGAAAACTACTTATTTCATAGACATTTGTAGATAAATTTAATGGATGAAACAAAATCAAAATACGAATCACAGAGAAAGGTAGAATTTGCTTAAAAGTTTTCGAAAGTAGAAGAATAGTTATGGAAGTGAAGACTAATATGTGAAAAGATTTCCTACCAATCTCACCTACATATAAGAGAGGTAGCTTTTATTGCTGTAGCTGCTGTTAACCCATTTACAGCTTAGTGTAAAATGCAGAATGGCACAAGCCCAAAATGACCCAATGGGGATGGAGGCCAAAAACAACTGAAATACATTATGGAATATAGAATAAACCCAAAAATAGACATTTAAATTGATCAAAATATGAAAAGTGAGAGAATGGATGATCTGAGTAACCGATTCGCTATACAACCAATAATTATGTCAGCCTGCTCATCAACAAGGTTGCTGCAAGTTTGCCCAACGTCAAGTTGTGGTGGCCGATATGGTAACATCCCTGAATGGTGAACGCCAGACTGCGGTTCGAGTTCCGTTTAAACTCGTTAATTTCTTTGGTCACAGCAACCTCACCATCATTGTGAGCTAAGGATTGGGGGAGTCTATAGTTCTATCTGCCGAGTCATCAACAGTAATTGCCTGGCCTTCCTTAGTCCTAGCTGGGGCGCTTATCATACATAAATGGTCAGTCTCTTAGGCATTGTCCAGCTCGATTTGGTTATGTCTCTCTGCCTTAACTCCGCCATTCATGAGAGGCCTTTAAACCTTTAAACTAGCGAAAATTAATCAGGAAAACTTTTAACAAAGGTGGTGTGACAAAAAGGGTTCGCAAAGAATTCAAACTTTGGGGTCATTTTTATGACCTATGACCAGAGAAATACTGGACGTCTATTGGACAGTAAAAAAGGGAAGAAGGAACTTGAAAAGGTTTGACAAGATGGTCTTGTCCCATGGGCCTCAGAGCAGTTCAGTTTTACTGATAATAAATGACCAAACAATTCATCCACTCCAGTGTGAAGTCGTCCTCGTCTATTTTGAGAAGAAATAGATTAAATTCATAGATTGGAGGTTTAAAGGACACTCATAATTGGTTGTGGCATGGAACAGGTCACTTCACTTTTTAACAAGGACCAAACCGGCAAAAGTATATATATATATATATATATATATATATATATATATATATATATATATATATATATATATATATATATATATATATATATATATATATATATATATATATATTGTAATCCATAATTACTTTAAATATTTTGTTCGTGGTTTTTGCCATTTGTTTTAATTAAAGTCACGAAAAGTTCTCTTGGAACATTCTTTTATCCCCGGTCAAGGTTTTGTTTGTGTTTATTTGTATAGTGTTTATTCACCGTATTCCTTTTTTGCTTTTCATGTTTTGTGGAGCGGACTGCCCGTCTTCAGTGATTAGCTTGTTGAACTGCCGCATTACGTTGTTATGCTTTCGCTCTCTCTCCGTTTACTTGGAGTGCGTTTTTGGGCAGCGGGGCAGAGAGTGTCGGCTCCCCAACAGAGGAGGTCTTACTGCATTTTTCACGGCTTGATAATCGGAAGATATTTGTTCCTGATCCTGCAGCTACCATTTAATTGGAGAGGCTCCTGCTAATGGATTTTAGCCTTCTAAGCATTGCTATTGCTTTCGTGCTGCTGCCTGCCACTGCTGCTGGCTGTTGCCGTGTGTCTGACCTCCTGGAGTCGTGAGGAGGCCTTCTAGTGACGAAGAACGGTAAGCGAACCGTATATGTTCTTCCTTCGTCTGATTAAATCAGATAGACAATTTACGTTGCCCCAGTGATCCCATCGGTGCAAGAACACCCCTAGTGATCCTGAAGTAGGACATTCTCTGGTGATGTGTCATAATAATCTTTAATTATGAATTCGGTGCAGTTTTTGATTACTTATGCAAGCATTCTTCTGATATTTCCTCGTGACCTGTAAAGTGTTGTATTATCGCCAATTTCGGATATATTATTATTTAAAGGTGTATTTTGATAATTATTGTAAAATTTATTAGTTTTAAGGTTTACTTCACTCTGGAACTCTTAACTGTCGTATGCTAGGGAAAGTGTGTATTTTTCTACCTCCTACACCTTTTCTTTCTCTTCGACTGAGGTATATAAGTTAGGTAGGCGTGTGACGGTTCGAGAGTTATTATTGTACAGTAGTGTATGTGTTTTTCCAGTTCCTAAGAAAGCTTTTCGAGGACTACTTTATGTAATTTAAGACTACTTTTGTTAATTAAATTTTATTGTTAAGTTTGATTCAGTGTTTTTTGTATCCCTCTTTGAGAGTTGTTTTGCTTTTTGAATTTTGTGTCGCTGCTGGTTCTTGCCTGGTATTTTGGCACTGAGCCAGTCTGAAAAAAAAATCCTGGATGAACATAATCAATCTTGAGTTCATTACATAATTTGGCGACCTTGCCAGGATTCAGTTTAGCGACATAATTTTCAACTGTAAACGGCTCTCGGAGAGGCGGTCAAGCCACTGAACGTATTTAGAGTGATTATTTCTATTTAATTAATTCAGGATGCATTATTTAGAGGGTGAAGAAGCTGAGGTAGCGAACTTTTTGGCTAGTGTTAACTGGGAAAAGGATCTGTTTAAACTAAAAAGGGATCAATTGTGGTTGATTGCAGAGTTCTTGGATTTAAGTTTGGCCACTGAGGTTAAGAAGGGACCGTTGTTATTTGAGGTCTTGAAGGCCGCTAAGATATATCGAGAGACTCTTGATAGGAAGGATGTTCTGGAAAGTAGTAGGCTGGATGAGAGTGAGCCTGAGGAGGTGGAGGAATTAGAAGGTGAAGGTAAAGAAAATTCTATTGATAATGGTGATGACCAATTGGAAATTTTGAAAGAAAAAACCAAGATGAAGGAACTGGAGTTTAGAGCTCTACAACTTAGAGCCGATGAAAGGGCAAAAGAGAGAGAGCATGAAATTGAGGTACTTAAATTAAAGATTAAGTTGAATCAGGGAAATAATGGTAGCAATAATAATTCTAGTGTTGATGAAACGAGGTTTAATATGTTCGCTGCGTTAAAACTGGTACCACACTTTTCCGAGGAGGAGGTTAATGAGTTTTTTGTGTCATTTGAAAAAATTGCTAAGAAGCTTGCCTGGCCAAGGGATATGTGGACAACATTAGTTCAGTGTCGTTTGGTGGGTAAAGCTCAAAGGGTCTATAATAATCTTAGTGACGATCTCTCCGCGGATTACGACACCGTAAAAAGTATTGTGCTGAAAGCGTATGATTTGGTGCCTGAAGCATACAGGCAGAAGTTTCGTAATCTGCGGAAGGATCTTGACGTTACTTATGTTGAGTTTGCTCGAAAGAAAGTTCAGTTTCTCGATGACTGGTTGAAATCCAAAGAAGTAGACAATTTTGTTAAACTGAAAGAGCTGCTTCTGGCAGAGGAATTTAAGAGGAACGTGAGTCGTGACTTGCGAATTCATTTGGAAGAGTTGAAACTCGACTCCCTGCAGGAAATAGCAATTGCTTCCGACGAGTATGCACTTACTCATCGGGAGGAACCCCTTAGGAAAAGAATTAATCAGGATAGGTTCTTCCCCCATGAATATAATGCACATAGTAATAATCGTCAGTCTTCTAAAGGAACATCAAGGTCAAATAAAGACGGGTCAGAAAAACATTCTAATGAAGACAGAGGTGTAAGCGACTCTCGTAGTTTCGTAAACAGTAGTAGGTCGGTTAATGGTGGTGGTAGTAGTGGTAGAAATTTTGGTAGTAGTAGTAGTGTGAAGTGTTATTGGTGCCACAAGACGGGGCACGTAAAGGCTAATTGTTACGGTTGGAAAAACTTTAAGGAGAGAAGGTCTAATCCAGTAAACATTGTTGTAGCTGAAAAAACGACAAACGTAAACCAAAGTATGGAACAGGAAAAGTGACTAAAATTTAAGAGGTACATTTCTGACGGATCTGTGTTTGTTGGTAACAATAAAAGAACAAAGGTTTGTTTAAAGGTATTACGGGACTCTGGAGCAGCACAGTCTCTCATATTAAAAACTGCTGTTCCAAAGGATTTTGTATTTTCTAATAATGAATTTGTGGTGTTGGGTGGTTTCCCGAACTCTATTACGTCTTGTCCTTTAGAGAAGTTTAATATTCACACCAAGTATTTTAAAGGGACTGCTAAGCTGGCTGTGGTAGACAGTTTGCCAGTTCCCGGAATTCACCTTCTTTTAGGGAATGATTTGGCTGAAGGTGAAGGTGCAATTGATAATATATGTCCAATTTTGACTCTCCTGAATGTGACTTGTGAAGGCGATGAGATTGAAACTAATTTTTATAAGCCTGTCTCTGTAGTAACCCGATCTAGAGCTCGGGAGATGGATCTCGAGGATGTTGACTTAGATTTATATCAAGTAGACAGACAAATGACTGACATGAGGACTGGATGTAGTAATAAGAAAATCGTTAATTTGGATGATGTAAACTGGGACGCTAAGGCGTTCAAAATGGCACAGAGTAAAGAGTTTTCTAAAGTAGAACTCGGCAATCCCGAGGATTTGGTGAAACCAGTATTCGTAAAAGAGAAAGGTTTGCTCTACAGGTTGAGTAGGTCGGCTAATGCACCTGCCCATCAGGTAGAGTCGTGCAGACAATTGGTTGTCCCGGAAAGGTACCGAAATAAATTGATGTATTTAGCACATGAAAATGATTTGTCGGGACATTTTGGTGTTAGGAAAACCTTTCAAAAGGTTGCTGAACATTTCTTTTGGCCTGGGATGCGTAAGGACATTAAGAGACACGTATTATCTTGTGATGTGTGCCAGTTGGTGGGGAAACCTAACCAGAAAATACCCAAGGCTCCTTTAATTCCTATACCCTCCGTGGGCGAACCCTTTCGGGAAGTGATAATTGACATAGTGGGTCCCCTGCCACGGACGCGCGGTGGGAATGAATATATATTGTCTATGGTTGATAGAATGTCTCGCTTCCCTGAGGCTATCCCATTGAGGAGTATACGGTCCGAGAAGGTGGTTGAAGTGTTGGTTGGTTTCTTTACCCGATTTGGTTTTCCTAAGGTAATTCAGAGTGACTGTGGCACTAATTTCACGAGTAGGTATTTTGAAAAGAAAATGAATGAGTTTGGTATTAAACACGTGAAGTCTGCACCGTATCACCCGGAAAGCCAAGGCCAGGTGGAAAGGTTCCACCAAACCTTGAAGTCTGTGCTAAAAAAATTTTGTTTTGAGGCTGGGAATGATTGGGATAAGGAATTACCTTATGCATTGTTTGCAATACGATCGATCCCCAATGAGTCAATGGGTCTCTCTCCTTTCCAGCTTATTTTTGGTCACTGTGTTCGAGGCCCTTTGGATGTAGTGAGAGAACACTGGGAAGGAGAGACTCCCGAAGTTAATGTATTGGATTATTTTTCAGATTTGCAGGAGAAATTGCTTAGAGCACGGTCATTTGCTCAGGAACATTTGGCGAAAGCCCAGGCCTCGATGAAATCTAAGTATGACGTTAAAACACGAGATAGGGTTTTTAATGTAGGTGATAAGGTGTTGGTTTTACTTCCTATGCCTGGCAATCCCCTGAAAGCGGAATTCTCAGGTCCGTGGAAGGTTTTGAAGAAAATTAACAATGTAAATTACCTGATTGAAACTCCAGATAGGAGAAGAAAAACCCGCATTTGCCATGTTAATATGATAAAATCTTTTATTGACAGGTCTGTAGGAGAATCTGTAGTACCTATTTCTGTAGTTAATGTCGAAAATGAACAGTTCATGGGCGATAAATTCGCGGTTAGCCCAAGTGGTTTGGAAAATAATTCTGATGTTTTAAATAATTTGAATACTAAATTTCAGCACTTAGATGCAGAAAAAGCTGCACCTCTAATTAATTTAATTAACGAATACAAAGATCTCTTTCAGGATGCACCTGGTAGAACTCATATTTTGCAACACGACGTTGATGTTGGGGAGGCTCAGCCTATTAAGCAATGTCCATATAGACTGAACCCCCTCAAGAGAGAAATAGTCAGTAAGGAAGTTAAATACATGCTTGACCATAACCTCATTAAACCGAGCTGCAGTCCTTGGAGCTCCCCGGTAGTTTTGGTTAGGAAGGAGGATGGTCAGCCTAGGATGTGTTTTGACTACCGCAAGGTCAACTCTGTAACAAAAACGGACTCGTTCCCCTTGCCCAGGGTGGAAGACTGTATAGATAAAGTGGGATCTGCCCGTTATATAAGTAAATTTGACCTGTTAAAAGGATATTGGCAGGTCGGTCTTACACCCCGGGCAAGGAAAATATCAGCCTTTGTGACGGGTGACGGCCTCTATGAATGTGAGGTGATGCCATTTGGCATGAAGAATGCCGCCGCTACCTTCCAGAGGCTGATGAACTTTATTACATGTGAACTGGAGGGTTGTGTGGTATATATTGACGACCTTGTGATTTACAGTGATGATTGGGAAACTCATCTTAAGAGGATAAGAGCGCTGTTCGAGGTGCTAAGGAAGGCTGGTCTGGTGATAAATTTAAAGAAGAGTGATTTTGCTCAAGCAAAAGTGGTTTATTTAGGACATGAAATTGGCTTGGGTAAGATCGCTCCTAAGAGAGCGAATGTTGAGGCAGTTACAGCCTTCCCAGCTCCTCGAAACAAGAGAGGTATTCGTAGATTTTTGGGTCTAGTTGGTTATTATAGAAAGTTTATTAAGAATTTTTCTGACCTTGCTAATCCCTTAACAAATTTGTTAAAGAAAGATGTAAAGTTTATGTGGAATAACGAGTGTCAGGATGCATTTGAAAAATTAAAAGGTACTTTAATAACCTATCCTTTGTTACGTTCTCCCGATTTTTCCTTGCCTTTTTGTTTGGCTACAGATGCCAGTGACACAGGTTTAGGTGCTGTCTTGTTGCAGGAAGGTGAAAATGGCACCTCGCATCCAGTCGCCTACTTTTCCAAGAAGTTGTTACCGGCAGAGAGACGTTACTCAACAATTGAGAAAGAGGCTTTATGCTTGGTGAAAGCCATCATACATTTTGAAGTGTATTTATCTAACTCAGTATGTCCAATAAAGGTCTTTACAGATCATAATCCCTTAATTTTTATTAATAAATTTAAGGATAAAAATCAGCGTATTTTGCGCTGGAGTCTTTTACTCCAAGAATATAACCTTGTTATTTGTCACGTGGCTGGAAAAGACAACGTAGTCCCTGATGTTCTTTCCAGGACATTCGGTAATGAAAATGATGAGATGGCAATCCAAGAGTAGTTGTGTAAGGGTAAAGGACTCTGCATCAATCACATTTGAGCAATTTTTTTTTTTAAATTTGTTTTTTCTTGTCTGGTGTTGGGAAGATTTCTTAATATAAGTTTGAGTTTGACATTATCTATATATAATCTTTGAGTGGATATTAATGTTTAAGAATAGTGGTTTTGGTTTATGAAATATTTGTTTTTGATATTTGCATTTACTTTTGTGCACAATGCTTATGTATTTGCTTGCATTACAAATTAATAGTTTAATATTGGCTAGGAGTTACCTTTTAAAAAAAATAATAAATTATTTTTTTTCCTTGTCCCGGGGAGCTGTAATCCATAATTACTTTAAATATTTTGTTCGTGGTTTTTGCCATTTGTTTTAATTAAAGTCACGAAAAGTTCTCTTGGAACATTCTTTTATCCCCGGTCAAGGTTTTGTTTGTGTTTATTTGTATAGTGTTTATTCACCGTATTCCTTTTTTGCTTTTCATGTTTTGTGGAGCGGACTGCCCGTCTTCAGTGATTAGCTTGTTGAACTGCCGCATTACGTTGTTATGCTTTCGCTCTCTCTCCGTTTACTTGGAGTGCGTTTTTGGGCAGCGGGGCAGAGAGTGTCGGCTCCCCAACAGAGGAGGTCTTACTGCATTTTTCACGGCTTGATAATCGGAAGATATTTGTTCCTGATCCTGCAGCTACCATTTAATTGGAGAGGCTCCTGCTAATGGATTTTAGCCTTCTAAGCATTGCTATTGCTTTCGTGCTGCTGCCTGCCACTGCTGCTGGCTGTTGCCGTGTGTCTGACCTCCTGGAGTCGTGAGGAGGCCTTCTAGTGACGAAGAACGGTAAGCGAACCGTATATGTTCTTCCTTCGTCTGATTAAATCAGATAGACAATTTACGTTGCCCCAGTGATCCCATCGGTGCAAGAACACCCCTAGTGATCCTGAAGTAGGACATTCTCTGGTGATGTGTCATAATAATCTTTAATTATGAATTCGGTGCAGTTTTTGATTACTTATGCAAGCATTCTTCTGATATTTCCTCGTGACCTGTAAAGTGTTGTATTATCGCCAATTTCGGATATATTATTATTTAAAGGTGTATTTTGATAAATATTGTAAAATTTATTAGTTTTAAGGTTTACTTCACTCTGGAACTCTTAACTGTCGTATGCTAGGGAAAGTGTGTATTTTTCTACCTCCTACACCTTTTCTTTCTCTTCGACTGAGGTATATAAGTTAGGTAGGCGTGTGACGGTTCGAGAGTTATTATTGTACAGTAGTGTATGTGTTTTTCCAGTTCCTAAGAAAGCTTTTCGAGGACTACTTTATGTAATTTAAGACTACTTTTGTTAATTAAATTTTATTGTTAAGTTTGATTCAGTGTTTTTTGTATCCCTCTTTGAGAGTTGTTTTGCTTTTTGAATTTTGTGTCGCTGCTGGTTCTTGCCTGGTATTTTGGCACTGAGCCAGTCTGAAAAAAAAATCCTGGATGAACATAATCAATCTTGAGTTCATTACAATATATATATATATATAAATATATATATATATATATATATATATATATATATATAAATATATATATATAAATATATAAATATATATATATATAAATATATAAATATATATATATATAAATATATATATATATATATATAAATATATATATATATATATATATATATATATATATAAATATATATATATATATATATATATATATAAATATATATATATATATATATAAATATATATATATATATATAAATATATATATATATATATAAATATATATATATATATATATAAATATATAAATATATAAATATATATATATATAAATATATATATATATAAAAATATATATATATATATATATAAATATATATATATATATAAAAATATATATATATATAAATATAAATATATATATATATATAAAAATATATATATATATAAATATAAATATATATATATATATAAAAATATATATATATATAAATATAAATATATATATATATATATATATATATATATATATATAAATATATATATATATATATAAAAATATATATATATAAAAATATATATATATATAAAAATATATATATATATATATAAATATATATATATATAAAAATATATATATATAAAAATATATATATATAAAAATATATATATATATAAAAATATATATATATATAAAAATATATATATATATAAAAATATATATATATAAAAATATATATATATAAAAATATATATATATAAAAATATATATATATAAAAATATATATATATAAAAATATATATATATATATATATATATATATATATATATATATATATATATATATATATATATATATATATATATATATATAAATATAAAAATATATATATATAAAAAACGGATTTTGAGCGAAGCGAAAAATCTATTTTTGGGTGAGATAGCCATGTCGTCCTGATGGAAGTTCCTATAGGGTAGCTTCCTAGGGTATATTACAACTACGGCGATATTCCCAGAGAATTTACCTTAAGGTACCAGAATTCTAACTCCTGGAGCGAGTATCCCTCGTGAAAGGGATATCGCGACATATCAGAGGACGTATTCTAGACACGTCACATGGCAATCTACTACCTAAATAGAGATTCGTCTCGTAAGAGGGAGATTGACGAGATACGAATTCGGGAAGAAAAAAGGGGGGAGCCGCTCCCAAGGCCTCCCAATCCCCCGATTCGTATGCGTGCCTGGCGCCAATCCTGGCGCCATCTGTATTCCTTGTAGCGTACACGAGGTGCTACAGATACTGTATGTAGGGAGGGGTCCTACAGTCCTTTCTTAGAAAGGCAAGGGCGGGTCCATCAGGACGACATGGCTATCTCACCCAAAAATAGATTTTTCGCTTCGCTCAAAATCCGTTTTTTGGGCTCAAGCCATGTCGTCCTGATGGAAGTGTACCAGAGCATTACTGTATCTGTGGATTCTCAGAACGTGCCGTACTCCCCGGAGATATTTATTCCCGGTCGACTAGACCTAGAGACCTAAGATGTTACCGTTATACATCTTTTCAACTAACTATAAACTATGTTAGAGCTTCCTGCCCCCTACAGGGAAGAGTCCTACTAGACTCTGGAAAGTCTCGAAGAGTACATATATCTATGTATGAATCTCAGGCAAGCTAATATAGTGGCCTCGCCCTATATTAGGTAAAGCATAGTTTGTATAGAACTACTGCGTCAATATATTGACCAGTCATCCGCACAATACTTGTATTGGACAAAGGTTTATATCCGCATAGGAAGAAACTAATAAAACCGCCCTCGTCCCTTTATGGGACGGAGTCCTCCCATTAGGGGACTTACATAAACCAATGCAACATAGCTTGCAAAACAGAACAATTCTATCAGAATTATCCCAGATAAGATACATAGAATTTAAATGCTCAATTATACCAATAAATTGACACAGGTGAAAGAGACGCAAGGTTCTCAAGAACAAGTTTATTGACAGATAATAAACAGACAGGTTAACAACAAATATATATATTTATATAAAAGGGGATAACCCAAAACTTTAAGCATAAGTATGATAGTAAACAGAACTTGTTTATCTGAAAGAAAAACCATTAAACACCACTTTAATGAGATACCAAGGTATCAAGTCATAAAAAATCTGTATTACAAATCAATCACATTAGCGTTAGAAACGCTTGGCACACATGTCTGAACTTATGCGAGGTTCACCTTTGAAGGAAGGAACAGTCTGTATGGGCACTTGGTGCCCTCATTTTAGTTTGTAGTACAGTATGTACCTACACACTCACCCTGGACTTAATCGTCCCAATTAAGATCACTGTTCCTCGCAGAGTTAAACAGTAGGGTTAACTACACGACCCACTGCTACCACAGATCTCTTAAGTTCCTCTACTTGCTTCGCATAGTGGCGAAAGAACACCCTGGAAGATTTCCAGCCCGTGTATGAACGGAGATGTTCAAAATCCATACAATTAAAGAAATTTAGGGATGAGGCAACTTTCCTCGGATCGTGACCTGCGGGTGTACTGTCAGGATCCGCTCTGCGAATAAAATATGTCATTTTCGCTCTGAGTTGATTCAGAGATAAATTTGAGCCTGATGTTTCTCCCCTGAATAGTTGACTACCCTTGAAGTCTGAAGTTCTACGAAGATAGACCTTTAGGCATTCTACTGGACATAGAGATGCATCTTCTTTCAGAGGGCAGATTCTCCAGGGACCCCACCTGTTGGTGGGTAACTCATTCTTGGCGAGAAACGTAGGATCCGGAAACAGGTTCAGCTCCCCCCCATCCAGGAACTGAACACGACCTGCCTCTCTCGAGAGGGCTACGATCTCACTAACCCTGGCCCCGGACGCGAGTGCAAATAGGAAAATAACTTTTTGCGTTAAATCCTTTAACGCACATTCTTCATTGCTCAACAGGGAGGCGAAATGAAGAACTTTGTCTAAAGACCATGAAATGGGCTTTGGAGGTGCTGAAGGTCTGAGCCTAGCGCAGGCTTTCGGAACTTTATTAAAGATCTCGTTACCTAGGTCGATCTGGAAGGCAAATAAAATGGGTCTCATCAAAGCCGATTTACATACTGAAATCGTGTTAGCTGCCAATCCTTGGCCATGGAGGTGGATGAAGAAAGATAAGCAGAAGTCTGTTGAGATCTCCTGCGGATTCTTTGCCTTTACAAAGGCCACCCACTTTCTCCAAGATGACTCATATTGCCTTCTAGTCGATTTGCACTTGTATTCCTCTAGGAAGTCTATGCTAGCTCTCGAAATCCCGAAACGCTTTCTCACCGCTAGGGCGAGAAAATCATGAGCTGCAGGGTCTGGGTTTTCTGTAATGAAGCGCAGACAGTCGACTTCTGGACTCGCTGGGTCAGAACTGGATGTGGTAGCGGCACGAACTTCATCTGTAGTTCCAACGCCAAGGGGAACCACATACTGTTCGCCCACTTGTGGGCCACTATTGCCGCTACCCCCTTGAAGGATCTCAGTTTGTTGAGGACCCTCAACAGAAGGTTGTGAGGAGGGAACAGATAAATCCTGGACCACCTGTTCCAGTCGAGGGACATTGCGTCCACTGCTTCCGCTAAGGGGTCCTCGTACGGGGACACGTACAGGGGCAACTTCTTGTTGTCTTTCGTCGCAAAGAGGTCTATTTGCAGTTCTGGGACTTGATTCAGAATGAAGGAAAATGATCCTGCGTCTAAGGACCATTCCGACTCTATCGGTGTGAACCTGGATAGAGCGTCCGCTGTCACATTGCGGACTCCTTGAAGGTGAACTGCCGACAGGTACCACTTCTTCTTTTCTGCCAATCGGAAAATGGCTAACATCACTTGGTTGAGAGGTGGTGACCTCGACCCTTGTCGATTCAAGCATCTCACAACCACCTCGCTGTCTGTCACCAATCTTATGTGGATCGAGTGACGCGGGGAGACTTTCTTTAAGGTAAGGAGCACTGCCATAGCTTCTAGAAAGTTTATATGAAAGGTCCTGAATAGCTTGGACCAAGTCCCCTGGACTTTTTTCCGATGAGAGTGACCTCCCCATCCCTCCTTTGAGGCGTCTGAGTGAATCGTCATCGACGGGGGAGGTGGCTGAAGAAGAACCGACTTCTTTAGATGTCTGGCTTGGGACCAAGGTCTGAGAAGAGTACGTAGCCGAGGCGGCACTGGTCTTCTCAGGTCTCTTCGCGCGTTTGATGCATACCTTCTCCAAACTCCGGTTGCATCCTTTAGCTGTGCTCTTAGCACTGGGTCTGTCACTGAAGCAAACTGGAGAGAGCCTAGTACCCTCTCCTGTTCGCGTCTTGATATCCATTTGGAATCTAGAAGTCTCTTGACAGAGCCCGCTATCTCCTTCCTTTTCTTCATTGGGATGGAGAAACTGTGTGACAAAAGGTCCCAGTGGATTCCCAGCCACTGGAACTTTTGGGATGGAGAAAGTCGAGACTTTTTCTTGTTGATCTTGAAGCCTAGGTACTCTAGGAACTGGATCACCTGACTGGAAGCTTGTAAGCATTCGGTCTCGGATGCTGCCCACACCAGCCAGTCGTCCAGGTAGGCTACTACCTGAATTCCCTTTAGGCGTAATTGTTTGAGAGCTGCGCTCGCAAGCTTCGTGAAAATCCTTGGGGCTATGTTTAGCCCGAATGGCATGGCTCTGAAGGCGTACAGTTTCCGTTGTAGCCTGAACCCTAGGTAGGGGGAGAGTCGACGGCTGATCGGGATGTGCCAATAGGCGTCTGACAAGTCTATAGAGACTGAGTATGCCCTCTTGGGCAGTAAGGTCCTTATGTGTTGCAGTGTTAGCATCTTGAATTTGCAATTCACTATGAACTTGTTGAGTGGTGACAAGTCCAGAATGACTCTGAGCTTTTCCGAGTCTTTCTTGGGAACACAAAACAGCCTCCCTTGGAATTTGATGGACTTCACCTTTCGGATCACATTTTTCTCCAACAGTTCTTGAACGTACTCCTCCAAAATGGGGGTGGAGTGTTGGAAAAACCGAAGGCATGGGGGTGGAGTGCTGTACCAGCTCCAACCCAGTCCATTCTTGAGTAGGCTTTGGGCCCAGGGATCGAAGGTCCAGCGATCCCAAAATTTCATTAGTCTCCCTCCTACCGGTATCGTTTCACTTGGACTGCCGTCCTGAGGTCTTGCCTCCTTGACCACGACCACCTCTGAATCCCCTTCCCCTTGAGGGGCGCCTAGACGAGCCTCTGGCTGCTCCTCTAGGCTTTGCACGAAAGGAAGAAGACTGTCCTTCGAACGTTGGGGTGAATGTGGTTGACTGACCTGGCACAGCCTGGGGTACCCACTGAAAAGTAGTCGGGGTTTGTGCCACCATCTGGGGCACTGGAGGCAAAGGCAATTGCAGTTGCTGTTGCTGTCTATAAGGCTTGGCTGGCCGAGACGGTAGCCTAGTCCTCATATTCTTCCTCTTAGGTTGAGGACCCTCATCCGGGGAAGATTTTCTTTTGATAGCCAGGCCCCACTTCTGGAGAAGGTTTCTATTCTCCACGGCGGCCTTATCAACAACCTCTTTGACCACATCGGTAGGGAAAAGGTCTTTTCCCCAAATGTTGGAGGATATTAACTTCCTTGGCTCGTGTCTCACCGAAGCCCCGGTGAACACGAACTCCCTGCAAGCTCTCCTTGCCTTGACGAAGCCATAAAGGTCCTTCGTCACTGTGGCTAGGTGAGACTTAGCCACAACCATGAACATTTCATGGACCTTAGGGTCACTTGCCATCGTCTCAAGAGTAGTCTGATGAGACATTGAGGCAGCCAGTCTTTCTTTTGTCTCGAACTCTCTTCGTAAAAGAAATTCGGACAACTTGGGGAGGTCCTCGCCGAATTGCCGTCCGGCAATATCAGCCTCCAACTTTCCCACTGAGAATGTTAGATGGACATCCTTCCAGTCCTTGTGGTCCATAGGCAGAGCCAGCGACAAGGGTTTACACTCCTCCAGGGAGGGGCAAGGCTTGCCGGCCTCGATTGCCTTTAGGACAGCCGCAAACCCTTTTTGTAAAAAGGGGAAGGCTCTATCAGAAGAGGACACAAAAGAAGGGAGCTTCTTGCTCAATGCTGCTACCTTCGAATTCGAGAAGCCCCTCTCTTTCATTGAGGATGAAAGTAGGGCTTGAGCCTTAGCATGGTCCATAATAATGACCTCTTTCGGCTCTGTCTCCTCCCTTGAAGCTGGTTCTTTTCTCAGCCGGACATAGCAGTCCGGATATGATGCCTTGCTGGGCCAGAATTCTACCTCCTCTAGGAGAACTGAACCCAGCTTATCCGAAATGACGATCTTACCAGTCGTCATTGGCATGTGCTCAGCATACCTCCATGGGTTAGCGTCTGAGCATATGGGAAGGTCTTTCACATTGAGCCTTTTCCGGGGCCCATGTGATTCTGCTAGGGACTGCATACGCAGTTCCATTGCAGCCGCCTTCTCCTGATTCTCCTTCTGCATTTGTTGGATCATTCCAACAATCGAAGAGAGGGCCTGTCCCAGTTCTACTGGGAGACCAGCGGATGTTGAGGGGATGGGCTCCGGCATCTGAACCGGAGTAGCCGACACCTCGTCGACCCCATCCTCTGCGACATCCGGGGTTTGAACTTGATCCTGACCTTCTGCCAGGAGGTCTTCTTCCAAACCTTCGTCCACATCAGACATCCTGTCACACAACTGGATGTCTTGCATCGCATCTGCGACTTCCTCGTCCACCTGGACTAGGTCTTGGGGGATCTCCTCTTGAGGCTGGGGAATCACTGCTTCAGCTGATGCCTGGGGAAAAAGATACGCCCTCATCTTCTCACTAGGAAGATAAGGGCCAGAGGTGTTCTTCTTGAAGCCCCTTACCCAAGTACGGAGCTTTTCCCTAGCTATATCCCTTGATTCCGTCGTTCTAGGGGAATCAAAAGCCTCAGTAATCAGGTTAGTGCATACAGTACATACCTGAGGGTCCCAATACTGGAGATCATCCTTGGAGACAGCGCATGCTGCGTGTCTCCTACAACACTCATGTCCGCAGAGGTTCCTGCTACGGACATTGCAGAAAACATTTCCGCACTTCGGAGGGTCCTCCTGTAAAGAGAAAAAATTTCCATGAGTATCAAGTGAACTATGTATCACTGGATATGCATAGTATAGCATAACAATTCATAAAGGAAAGACACACACTTGTGTTTCCCTCACAACCCATTGTTGCAGCTTTCCAGATAATAAAATCAAAATTGGTTTATCTCTACTAGAGTAACCAATGCAAGGTTTCCAGAGGAAACAGGTGGAGCTCACACCTAGGCAATGATTTTAAAATCCTGGATAATAGACGGGGAAGACTCTGCTTCCTGTCTGAGGGCAACAGCAAAGGGCTGTGCAAGAAAACACAAAAGTGTTAGAAGATACAGTGCTGTACCTAAACTTTTACTATAGTTTTCTTCTTACTGTATATGCTATACAGAAGAATACTAGTACAGTATAGGAGGATGTGTGCCGGCCTGCCTTTGCCGGCCGGCACACACCACAATTAGCTTTAAAGTATACTACTTAACAGCTATAGGGCGGCAGCCTTCTGG
>NC_090757.1:18047608-18052608 GCF_036898095.1 Palaemon carinicauda
ATATATAAAAAATATATATACCTATACATATTTATATATATAATATATAACATATATACATATACATATATATACATATATATATATATATATATATATATATATATATATATATATACACTGTATATATATATATATATATATATATATATATATATATATATATATATTATATATATATATATATATATATATATATATAAATACATACATCATACATATACATAAATATATATAAAATATTTACATATATTGTATATATACATATTCATATATATAATATATATACATATGCATATACGTATCCATATATAATATATACATATATATATAATATATATATACATTATATATAAAATACATATACATTATATATAATATACATATATAAATTATGTATATAATACATATACATATATATGTATATAATATATATATATATATATATATATATATATATATATATATATATATATATATATATATATGTACATATATATAATATATACATTATATACACATATATATACTTTATATATACAGCCCACGTCAAAGACAAGCAAACCTAGATATACCTTCCTCTCCCTGCCTGTCTTTTCTCTTTTCAAATTGCTTCTAATCCTAAACATCGCAAGACGGTCTGCCCCTCTCTTCTATTCTTTTCCTATACATCTCTTTCTCCCTTTTTCTTTATCTTTTTCCCATGCCGAGTACCACACTTCGGGCTATAAACTGGATTGTATCCAGGAGTACTCTTTCTTTCCCCATATTCCCCACTTCCCTATCCTTATCCATATGCTTATTCTTTAAATATATATATATATATATATATATATATATATATATATATATATATATATACATATATATAAATATATATATACATATATAAATATACATATATATATATATATATATATATATATATATATATATATATATATATACATATAAATATATATATAATATATATATATTATATATACTGTACATGATAAATTTTGCACGTGTTTTTCCTATTCAAATTATCCATATACTTTTGATACACTAATGTCTGTATTCTCTTAACTATCTCGGGATCAGGCCCCCGGGTGAAATCACACAAAGACAATAGCTTTTGACTGGCTGGGAATCGAATCCTGGTCCAGGAAACTTTTATGAACAGTGACATACCACTTGGTCATGGAGAAAGATCGTGGCCAAGTGGTATATTACTGTTCATACAAGTTTCCTGGACCAGGGTTCGATATTCAGCCGGTCAGAAGCTGTTGTCTTTGTGTGATTTCGCCTGCGGCTCTGATCTGGCGGTCGTTAAGAGACTTGTTTTTGTACGTTGTGTTCCTTGATGAAAAGACTTTTACAGTTTCTTTGTCAGGTGGATGAATCGTCCAATATATGGATATATTCTTTCACATATAAAATATTTTTTTTTATTTCGATCGATTTATTTAGAAGATGGGCCTTGCAAATGGAAGAAGTCCCGTTTTTTCAATTTTTCTGTTTTCTCTGGAGACATCATTGTTTTCTCTGACGATTTCCTTGTTTAGTATACTGGAACAAATGTATTTGTTGAGTTTTGTGTAGATAGTAAAAGAAGTATGACTCCTGATAAAGGGGTATAATATGTATCGTTCACAAAGTGAAGAGAAACCTATCATGGAACGTAGTTGTGTTTGGGCCATGGAGACTAACCAATGAGAAAAAATGAAAAGTGGATTGTAGTCTTCAATATCTCTTGGCTGCTATCAATATCATGGAAATCTAAAGGGAATAATGCAGAATATGAACTCAGCAGAAATAAGTGCAATTTGTTATTTTATGTCCTTAGGGCTGAAAAAAAGATTCTCATAAAGATTCCTTATGTGGACAAATGGTCCAATATCTATATAAAATGAACAAATAGGACTGTTCCTAGCATACCGAGCTCCCTCGAGAATATTTCCTATTATATTGTAAAAGACGGAATGTTGAATGTTGTAGAAAAATATAAAAAAAAAAATATTTAAGAATTTGTCAAAACGAGTTAATATGTAGCAACAAAAAGTGACGTCAGAGTACTAAGGACTGCATCTGTGCTTGGTTGTGACAGATAAGAATCATTAGGACTATCTCCTATACCATATAATACATATATATATATATATATATATATATATATATATATATATATATATATATATATATATATATATATACTTATATATATATATACTTATATATATATATACATACATATACATATACTTATATATATATATATATATATATATATATATATATATATATATATATATATATATATAATTTATCTATACATATATATATATATATATATATATATATATATACATACATATATATATGTATAGATAAAATTTATATATATATATATATATATATATATATATATATATATATAAATATATATATATATATAATATATATACTTATATATATATATATATATATATATATATATATATATATATATATATATATACACACATACAGTATATATATGTATATATATATACATACATACATATATATACACACATATATATATATATATATATATATATATATATATATATATATATATATATATATATATATATATATATATATATACTGTATATCTAGGGTTCCATGTCTTTGACGCGGGCTGTCAATTGCCTCCACCCGGTCCTGTCTAAAGCTGTCTGTATAAATTGTCCCGCTGTTACATTCTCATTTACATCCTCCTTCAGTAAGCTGTCTAGAAACTTTTCCCTTTGCCGGCCTCTTGCTCTTCTCCCCTCTGTCCTCCCCATAAGGAACAAAAGTTCGGTCCTTTCTCGTCTTATTACATGTCCCAGATATTGCATCTTCTCCTTATCACTTTTAGAAGTCATATCTCTATTTATTCTTCTAAATGCATATACATATGTACGTATATGTATGTATTAAATATAAATATACATATATATATATATATATATATATATATATATATATATATATATATATATACATATACATATACATATATATATACATATATATATATATATATATATATATATATACATATACATATACAGTATACATACACATACATTATATATATATATATATATATATATATATATATATATATACACAGTATATATATACATATATATACACAGTATATATATACATATATATATACACAGTATATATATAGACGTATATGTATGTATTAAATATAAATATACATATATATATATATACATATACATATATATACATATATATATATATATATATATATATATATATACATATACAGTATACATACACATACACATACATTATATATATATATATATATATATATATATATATATATATATATATATATATATACACAGTATATATATACATATATATACACAGTATATATATACATATATATATACACAGTATATATATACACATATATATATACACAGTATATATATATATATATATATATATATATATATATATATATACATTTATATATAATAGATAAGTAATGAATTAAAAATACAAAATATTCTAAATTCAGTAACAACGTTAAAATAAATCAGTCATATGCAAAACACACGAAGACTTGTGTCAACTAGTTTAACAGAAAACCACTTGCAAAAAAGTTTGAACTATAATGTTTCACTGATTCAACCACCAGATTAAGAAAATCATTCCACAATCTCGTTACGGTTGTAATAAAACTTCTAGAATACTATGTAGTATTGTGCCTTGTGATAAAGAAGGCATGACTATAGTCCATTTCTTTTATCGAGGCAGATTTGCACCGACTCGCAGCGGTGCCCTTTTAGCTCGGAAATTTTCCTGATTGCTGATTGGTTCGAGTTATCTCGTCCAACCAATCAGCGATCAGGAAACTTTTCCGAGCATGACTAATGGTTAACTGAATGCCATGTACTAAGTACAGGATGGTACAGTCAGGGAAGATCTGAAAGCGATGGAAGTTCTCAGTTATGAAATATGCAACTGAATGATGGTTTTAAAGGTTTAAAGGTCGCTCATGAATGGCAGAGGCCAAGGACAGTGACAATGCCCTATCGAGCAGTACAATGCCCTAGAGACTGACCATATATAGATATGATCAGTGCCCAAGCCCCCTCTCCACCAAAGCTAGGATGGAGGAGGGCCAGGGAAAGGCTGCAGATGGTCCCAAAGATTAATAACCAAATCAGGAATAAAGGCCACACGTTTTTGTCCAACAAATTCAGATGAGAGTGAGCAGCTGAAGACCAGAAGAAAGAACATTACTCTAAATAAAGAGAATGAATGAAATGAAATGTATCTTCAGGATAGAATGATCACCAATAATACTAAGATCCTTAATAAGGCAGTTTTTTGTTCAGAGCAATTGAAGAAGGAACTGGCCGAATGTACTTATCGAAAGTAGACATGCAATTAAGAATCAGACCTGAAATAGTAGTGGAGTTATATATTGTCTAGCTAAAGAGACAGTTAGTTCAATGATCTTAATATTAAGGAGTCACTGTCCTCGACCTACTTGCAATCATATTTAGTGTATTGTTAGGGTTCACCTTCAAGCCCCATAATTTACAGCAACCATTGAACCGAGAAAGTTTAGCATCATCTGCATATGCAACGACCTTGTTTTCTAGGCCAAATCACATATGTGTTTATGGTATGAAGTGTAAAGGGCCAAGAACACTACCCTGCGGAACACCAGGTATCACATTCCTATACTCACTATGGTGCCCATCAACAACAACTCTTTGAGACTATTATTTAGAAATAGTCTGCAATGATGCTTAGAAAGATTAGCTAACTCCCATACATCTAGAGATTGATTTGATGTGTTGGACCCTCCTTTCAGAATCAGTCAATAACATGTACATGCTGATGAGAAAATTACTGAGGCTAGAGTGGAAATATTACTATAAGAACTTTATGTTTTTAAAAATTAGGCCATCTTTAGAGTTCCATTTAGCCAC
>NC_090757.1:18082608-18087608 GCF_036898095.1 Palaemon carinicauda
AAAGGACTAATGCATTCTGTATTGGGATTTGCAAACCCGTGTAATTTCTAAAAACGATTTATAACAGCTTTGAAATGCCAACATGCTTTATCTAAAAAAGAAACAGCAATTTCTTATGTTTGTGCCTTTGTAAAAAGAATGAGTGATGTTGGGTATAACTATCCCAATCTAGGTCTTTCATTTGTACAAATTGTATCATGTCTCAAAGTCCGAACCGTCATATTTTCTAAATTCAATAAAAAACTATATATCAAAAAATATTTTGATAACTGGAGGGGATGGAAACGGATATAAAATCGTAGATAAAAATTCGATGTCTGTTTTCTTAACATAAGCTTCGCTTCGGTATAGTCTTCAGTTTTGCATTTGAATTTTGCAACGGATCGTTTCTATTTTTATTTGGTCAGCCACGTTGCTATTCATTTTGACAGTCTTAAACATTGTAATCCTCAAATTGAAGAGGTTCAAGTTTATTTTCAGAGAAAATATATATATATAAAAAAATTGACTAATATGAAAATTTCATAATTAAATAAACGATAGTTATTTATTTCCTCTTTATCTTACCCTTGGCCGTGATCTCCCCAGTTAATATTGACGTAAATTCGGTATACGTAACATAACTATTGCGTTCAAGTTAAAGGTCGCTCATGAATGCCAGAGGCAAGGGGAAGTGACATTGCCCTGGCAAGATGGGCAACGCCTTAAGAGACTGGGTATACATACATAGGATCAGCGCCTAAGCGCTTTCTCCTCCCAAGCTAGGACCTGGGAAAGCTAGACAATGGATGCTGATGACTCGGCATGAAGACCCAATACTCCCATTCTTAACTCACAAGGTTGGTGAGGTTGCAGCGACCAAAAGAACTGACGAGTTTGAGCGGACTCGAACCCTAGTCTGGCAATCACCAGGCAAGGACGTTACTAACAGGCCACCATAACCTAAAATAAGTTTATGCACACCAGCATACATAACAAACCTGTTTTCTACCGGTAATGTTTTCATTTAACTAATTTTTATTATTTACATTGATAATATAAATGTTTTTCTCGTTACAAGTTTGGTTCCACCGAACCAAATTAACATTAATAGGTTTTTATTTCAACCCTATCCACTGTTAATTAAAAGTAGCCTAGGTAGGCTAAAATGTATTGCTGGAAATACATTTCTGTACTAAATGGATATATATGTTTCTTTTCTTTTATGTGCTATTTTAACAAACATGTACAGAGGATCCCTTTCTGATTGGGAATACCTTAACGAGGTAAAAGGGTTTGCCTACTTCCACGATCAGCAAATCTGCACTAGTCACGGCCATACTAGGTTGGTTCGCTGTGAGCGATCAGAATAACATCTCCCACAATCACCAATACGCACTGTCCAGCGTGGTGGCGTAAAGTGGCCAGACCTCAGACATGAAGCCTTTGTTCCGCACTGAACTAGAAACTGTTCAATCATTTTGTTATTGTTGTTGTATATGCAGAGGATTAGAGACCAAGCTTCCCTCTCCAACCCAGGGAGGACCTGGAAGTGGCCATTGATTGCAGGTGGAACATGGTTACCCACTAACCTTTCATTTCTACCGCATGAAAACAGAAAAAGTCGATTTATGATAACTATCAATCTGTAAGAATTTACTGAACTTTGAACACTCAGTAGCCTACGACAAATCCACATAGTTACCACAATGTCACCACAATAATAATTCTAGGAAGTTATAGATCAAAGGAGATAATATTCAATATTCGTATTTCAATTTGAATTCCTTTTTTAAGTATTTTGTTAAGAATTAAGTTTGGATACCCGATGTTATCGCTTCGTGCACTGATTGGAAGTATGGATTGAACTATAAGCATTGGCGATAACAACTTGATCGCTAAAATTATTTACTGTAAATTTGTTTACTGCTTGATTGAAACACTATACGGCACATAGTTAATGGATATATAACAATGCACGAAGAAGTAGTGAAAAAAAAAATAGATAGGATATATAGAAATAAATGGAAATTTCATGATAAAAGTAGAACGATGAAATGGAAATATCTTGCTATGTAGTCTAAATTTGTTAGTCTAAATTATTCTTCAAGTTGTTTTGCTACAGAAATGTAAAATGGCGTCAACCATCCTTTATCTGTTTTCAATTACATTCCAAACGAGAAATGGAATTGAAAAGCAAAGAGTTGTTTCAAGGGAACGAATTCAATATAACCTCTGCTTTCTCAATTCTTAAACTAGTGGAGAGAGAGAGAGAGAGAGAGAGAGAGAGAGAGAGAGAGAGAGAGAGAGAGAGAGAGAGAGAGAGAGAGAGAGAGAGAGAGAGAGAGAGAGAGAGAGAGAGAGAGAGGTGGTGCAATACCAAGAACACGAATGTTATTGTGAATATCAAAGGGATATTGAAATGGAAGAATGCTATGCATATATACATACCTATATATATATATATATATATATATATATATATATATATATATATATATATATATATATATATATATATATACATATATATAAGTATATATATTCATATACATTTATATACATAAATATATATTTATCATACATACATATATATACATATACATTTATATACATATAAATATATATCTATACAAACATATATATTTATATACATAAATATTTATATACATATATATATATCTATATATACATATATATATCTATATATATATATATATATATATATATATATATATATATAAATATATATATATATACATATATATATATATATATATATATATATATATATATATATATATATATATATGATAAATTTTGCACATTTTTACGTGTTTTTCATATTCAAATAAGCCATATATATATTTTTGATACATTAATGTCTGGATTCTCTTAACGACCTCGGGATCAGAGCCCCAGGCGAAATCACACAAAGACAAGAGCTTGGCTCCGGCCGGGAATCGAACCCTGGTCGGCAAGCCTGTATAGACAGTGACTAAGCCACTTGGCCACGAAGAACGATAAAAGTCAATGACAATTCTTCTGTACTTATACCTGTCGAATTCAGGTATTTTGTACTTAGAATTGAAATCAACTCATCCTCACCAACAAGGCTAATTGGTAGTTTGTTACTTGGCATTCAATCAATGATAAATTTTGCACATTTTTACGTGTTTTTCATATTCAAATAAGCCATATATATATTTTTGATACATTAATGTCTGGATTCTCTTAACGACCTCGGGATCAGGCTTGCCGACCAGGGTTCGATTCCCGGCCGGAGCCAAGCTCTTGTCTTTGTGTGATTTCGCCTGGGGCTCTGATCCCGAGGTCGTTAAGAGAATCCAGACATTAATCTATCAAAAATATATATATGGCTTATTTGAATATGAAAAACACGTAAAAATGTGCAAAATTTATCATTAATTGAATGCCAAGTAACAAACTACAAATTAGCCTTGATGGTGAGGATGAGTTGATTTCAATTCTAAGTACAAAATACCTGAATTCGACAGGTATAAGTACAGAAGAATTGTCATTGACTTTTATCGTTCTTCGTGGCCAAGTGGCTTAGTCACTGTCTATACAGGCTTGCCGACCAGGGTTCGATTCCCGGCCGGAGCCAAGCTCTTGTCTTTGTGTGATTTCGCCTGGGGCTCTGATCCCGGGGTCGTTAAGAGAATCCAGACATTAATGTATCAAAAATATATATATGGCTTATTTGAATATGAAAAACACGTAAAAATGTGCAAAACTTATCATTAATTGAATGCCAAGTAACAAACTACCAATTAGCCTTGATGGTGAGGATGGGTCTATTTCAATTCTAAGTACAAAATACCTGAATTCGACAGGTATAAGTACAGAAGAATTGTCATTGACTTTTATCCTTCTTCGTGGCCAAGTGGCTTTGTCACTGTCTATACAGGCTTGCCGACCAGGGTTCGATTCCCGGCCGGAGCCAAGCTCTTGTCTTTGTGTGATTTCGCCTGGGGCTCTGATCCCGAGGTCGTTAAGAGAATCCAGACATTAATGTATCAAAAATATATATATGGCTTATTTGAATATATATATATATATATATATATATATATATATATATATATATATATATATATATATATATATATAATACCTTATGCCTAATGATAAAGAGGCGTAACAAATCCAAAATTTCTATATATTTTAATATTGTCGTTATTGCTAATAACCCCCCCCCCCCCTCTCCCTGATCACCAACCTCTTCATGTATTTCCTGCACCATTGAATTTTTGCGTCGTTCTTGTTTCAAACGAGCTGTATAAATACTCAATCTCCGACCAAATAGAGATCAGTTGTATTCACCAGTCTCTCTCAATTACAACCTAATTGCTCGCAGGCACAACTTCAATTACAGAGTTCTAGAGAATCTCCGTTTTCTCTTCGTTACAGTTATAAGAAAAACGTGCGCGTGGGCAACAGTCTTATCAGTAAAATCTGGAGTTAAGTGCCATAGGATTTCCTTAATTACGTAGAAATGATGAACGATCTGCTTTATTCCTGTTACTGTACTTAAAATATTTCATATCAATTGTTCAATTACTTCTTGTGTATTTTATTTATTCCCTTACTTCCTTTCCTTCCTGGGCTATTTCGCCCTGAGGCTTATATCATCCTGTTTTTCGAACTAGGATTGTAGCTTAGTTAATAATAAAATAACAATATAATAATGTAATATAATAATATAATAACATAATAACATAACATAATAATAATAATAACAATAATAATAATATTAATAATAATAATAAAATATCCTACGCCTATTGACGCAAAGGGCCTCCGGTAGATTTTGCCAGTCGTCTCTTTCTTCAGCATTTAATTCAATACTTGTCCATTCTTCATCATCTACTTCGCGCTTCATAGTCCTCAGCCATGTAGGCCTGAACTCCCCAACTCTTCTAGTGGAGCCCATCTTAACCCTTGATGAACTGATTCCTCTTAGTGTGTGTCAAGAGCATGTCCAAACCATCTCCATC
>NC_090757.1:18092608-18105108 GCF_036898095.1 Palaemon carinicauda
TCATCACTTTTGATGTTAATATAAATTGCACCAGAGTATTGAAAAAAGGGATCACATATAGGGAACGGGAAAATTTTGATGCTCAGAATTTTATTGAAGCTAGTGTAGCGCAAATGTCTTGTGAGAACATATGTGAACATATGGTAGACAGAGAATGTGTTGGGTGTTATACCAAGCAATATAACGACAATTTTGGAAAAATGTACGATACCATGTGTCCCATAAAGAACAAACAAATAGTTGTACGCGAAAATGTTAGATGGTATAATAGTGAGTTATCAAAGGCAAAAAGACACAGACGTAAGATGGAAGGTAGATGGAAAAGAGCCAAATCCTCACAAGCCAGAAATGTATATAATAAGGCCAGAAATTACTTTAACATCCTGTTAGAAAAAACAAAAAGAAAATTCTACAACGGCGAATGTAAAAAAAAAACAATAACATGAAGGAATTTCACAAAAACCTTGATGATTTGATGGGATTAAAGAAAAAATATGTCTTGCCTGACAATGTTTGTGCAGAGATATTTGCTATATTCTTCAATGAAAAAATTGATAAAATCTATAGAGGTTTCCCCCAAAATCACTTGGAAGGACAGTCAGCTATGCCAATAGTGAAGGAGGGAAAGAAGTTAATAAAATTTAAGGAAATAAATATGTGCGACTTGTTAAAGGTTATGATAGAGATGAAGAATACATATTGTGGAAACGACCTTTTCCCAAACAGTTCAATAAGTGAAGCTCCAAACAAGCAAGTTGTATATAATATT
Organism: Palaemon carinicauda; assembly: GCF_036898095.1. NCBI lineage: Eukaryota > Metazoa > Arthropoda > Malacostraca > Decapoda > Palaemonidae > Palaemon > Palaemon carinicauda. The sequence goes on from NC_090757.1 coordinate 18,093,378, forward strand.
TACCTGAACATAATTAACCTAAGTATATCACAATCCTGTTTTCCTAGCTGTGAAAAATCTGCGTTGATCAAACCAATTTACAAAGGAAAAGGTGATGTAAACGAGCTAAATTCATATAAGCCCATTTCAAATTTATCCTAAATGTCAAAGCTTATTGAAAAAGTTATAAGTGAGTAATTATGGGCGCATATTGATGAGTTGGAGGTATTCCCGGAAAATCAATCGGCCTACAGAGCTAATCATTCTACAGAAACTACCTTATGCTCAATAATGAATGATATGATAGGTCTTCTTGACGAGGGAAAGTGTGGAATTTCGATTATGTTAGCTCTTAGTGCTGCTTTTGACACTGTTGTGCACAAGTACTTACTTGACGACTTAAAGTCTATTGGAGTGACCGAGGAAACACTGAAATTTTTGCGAAGTTACTTAGTGAATAGGAAGACTATTGTAGAAGTTTCTGGAAACCGATCCAGCAAGAGAATTCTTATGAAGGGTGTACCATAGGGTAGTGTTCTGGGCCCTATCTTGTTTAACATATATACTACTGAGCTATCACACATCTTGAAAAACAAAAAGTGGGCTTTAAACTATATGTAGATGATACTCAGTTTTACCTCTCAATTTCAACAACACAAGATACAGAGAAGAAAATTGATGAGATAATGACAGAAATAAAAACATGGATGCAGAGGAAAAAGCTCAAATTAAATGATGATAAAACAGAATGTATGTTTTTTGGCACAAAGGTGGCTTTGAAGAATTACCAGTTAATTCAAAGTATAAAAATTGGTGATGCTGATGTTGGGATTGTGCCTGTTGTGAAAAATTTGGGTGTACTGATAGATTGTAATTTGTCAATGAGGGACCAAATTGTGAACACAGTGAAAGTGTGTAACTATCACCTGAAAAACATAGCATTTATTAGAAAATATTTAACAGAGGGCAGTACAAAAATTTTAGTGATGAGTCACGTAATATCAAGGCTTGATTATTGCAATTCTCTGTAATACAAATTGCCCAATACACTACTAAGAAAGCTTCAAAATGTGCAAAATCGAGCGGCTAGACTGATAAAAGGCATTAAACTAAGGGAGAGATTGATTGATTGATTTAGAGTTTTCAGGCATCCTGACATCTCTAAGGGAGAGAATAACTCCTGCATTGATCGATCTACATTGGTTACCTGTTAAGGCTAGAATTTAATTTAAAATTTGCTTGTTGACTCACAAAGCACTTACAAGTGATAAGCCTAAATATCTTCGTGATTGCTTGGTCCCCTACCCTGAAGCTACCAGCGCCGCTGTAAGAGTTAGACATGCTCATGACCCACATAGACTATTCGAAATTAGTGTGAATCATGCAATAGGAGGAAGATTGTTCAGTTATGCTGCACCGAGACTCTTTAATGACCTTCCAGTCGATGTCAAGAATAGCAATAATGTGGCAGCTTTCAAGAAAAACCTGAAGACTTATCTTTTTTCACACACCAAGGCCCGCCTGAACAGACCTTTAGTGTCTGATGGAGGGCGAGAAATAAACCCGTAAAAGTAAGTAAGTAAAAGTAATTTGTGGGAGTATGTGGTTTCCGCGTGTACCTCTCGGGGTATCCACCTATCACCAGTTATGACAACTTCCTCTCCCCTCTGCGCTTGACAGGAAAGAAATTATGATTATTATTCTTATTAATATTATTATATTTTATATATACATACATATATATATACAGAGAGAGAGAGAGAGAGAGAGAGAGAGAGAGAGAGAGAGAGAGAGAGAGAGAGAGAGAGAGAGACGCTTACTCTTATTATAGTGTATATGGCAAATTCTCATTCTCATAATAATAATAATAATAATAATAATAATAATAATAATAATAATAATAATAATAATAATAATAATAATAATAATAATAATAATTATTATTATTATTATTATTATTATTATTATTATTATTATTATGTTTCAGACGTGCAGACTGTTAAACGAACTACCTCATGATCTTGTAAAGCTTCAGGGTGTTGTAACTTTGAAGAGGAAATATAAACATATGGTAGTTTCTCAGCATTAGGTTTCCTTTGATATAATTTTTATATACTATTTTCTTATATTTTTGGTAAATGAGTTTGCAGTAATCGCTATGTATAAAAACTAGGTGATTGTACTTACGATAGTGATGTTTTATATTCCAGATTCTTTATTACTTTAAGTTTTACATTTCAGATTCTTTATTTCTTTAAGTAAACCTTTTCTTTTATTGAAAAACTATTATTGAAGTAAGGTTTATTTTTAATTTACTTTAAACAGTTTACTGGCTTATTGTACATAATATATTATCTATTGAATTTTAAAATAATTTTATTGTTAATGTGTTATTTATTGTATTTTAAAGTATTTGCTTCTTATACGTAATTTATATGTAAGAATAAATAAAGTCTAAAAGTCTAAAGTCTATTATTATTATTATTATTATTATTATTATTATTATTATTATTATTATTATTATTATTATTATTATGATATAGTCACCTACAGGATGAATCTAGATATTCTACTCGTATTTCTAATGAGATGATGAACAGTAAACATCACGAGCTATATAAAAATAAAGGGAAAAAAATAATTTCCAAAATAATACGATTCAAAGCCAGCTATAGAATTTCCTGAAGTGCCGCTTAAAAGGTTCAAAGCGGAATTTCAGGCCCCACCTGAGCTAATATCAGTTCGACAGACTTAAAATCTAATTAAAACTTTTTCGAAATTTGCATTTCAGATAATTAAAGGCTCGTCTATGTTCATGGAATTAGGAAGAAGCTAAGTGGCCGGGATTATTATAAATTAATCTAAATACGATAAGGAATCTCTCTCTCTCTCTCTCTCTCTCTCTCTCTCTCTCTCTCTCTCTCTCTCTCTCTCTCTCTCTCAGCCACTAAATAGCTTGCTTCTTGGACTTTCTCACTTGTCATTACCTTCTTTTCAAAGAACTTTCTTTGCCTTTTCTGTGAATCCACAAGTCTTCGAAAATAATCAACTGATTTATTAGACAAGTGGCTGTGATTAGTAGAGAAATGTCAATTCAACTGGGGGAGGGGGTGGCATAGTTGTGTTAGCTATTTTTCCCCCACAAATTATACATAATTGAGACAGCTTTCGTCCCCTGTCCATGTCAATCCAACAGCCAGATAACTTTCATTATATGTAATGACTTTCTTCGTAAACAACGAATTATTTTCACTCCTATCGCAACGAAAATTCTGTTATTGGTCCATTTTAGTTCCTAATAAACCACTGTAATGGTCCAGATTTTTGGGGGGAGCGGGGGGTGAGGGTGAAGACAATGTTATCTTTCCATTATTTTTTGTCAACTGCGTGTATATATATATATATATATATATATATATATATATATATATATATATATATATATATATATCCTACGATATCTTGATAAAAAATATAAAAATAAAGTATAGGTTTATAATTTCTTACCGTATATTTACCGGATTAGAATATATAACGGATTTTGAGCGAAGCGAAAAATCTATTTTTGGGTGAGATGGCCATGTCGTCCTGATGGAAGTTCCTATAGGGTAGCTTCCTAGGGTATATTACAACTACGGCGATATTCCCAGAGAATTTACCTTAAGGTACCAGAATTCTAACTCCTGGAGCGAGTATCCCTCGTGAAAGGGATATCGCGACATATCAGAGGACGTATTCTAGACACGTCACATGGCAATCTACGACCTGAACAGAGATTCGTCTCGTAGGAGGGAGATTGGCGAGATACGAATTCGGGAAAGAAAAAGGGGAGCCGCTCCCAAGGCTTCCCTATCCCCCGATTCGTATGCGTGCCTGGCGCCAATCCTGGCGCCATCTGTATTCCTTGTAGCGTACACGAGGTGCTACAGATACTGTATGTAGGGAGGGGTCCTACAGCCCTTTCTTAGAAAGGCAAGGGCGGGTCCATCAGGACGACATGGCCATCTCACCCAAAAATAGATTTTTCGCTTCGCTCAAAATCCGTTTTTTGGGCTCAAGCCATGTCGTCCTGATGGAAGTGTACCAGAGCATTACTGTATCTGTGGATTCTCAGAACGTGCCGTACTCCCCGGAGGTAATTTTTTCCCGGTCGACTAGACCTAGAGACCTAAGATGTTACCGTTATACATCTTTTCAACTAACTATAAACTATGTTAGAGCTTCCTGCCCCCTACAGGGAAGAGTCCTACTAGACTCTGGAAAAGTCTCGAAGAGTACATATATCTATGTACAAATACCAGGCAAGCTAATATAGTGGTCTCGCCCTATATTAAGTAAAGCATAGTTTGTAAAGGACCACTGCGTCAATATGAAATATCGACCAGTTTTCCGCACAATACTTGTATTGGACAAAGGTTTTATATCCGCATAGGAGGAAAACCAATGCAACATAGCTTGCATAAAGGAACAATTCTATTAGAATTATCCCAGATAAGGTACATAGAATGAATGCTCAATTATACCAGTAAATTGACACAGGTGAAGGAGACGCAAGGTTCTCAAGAACCAGATTATTGACAGGCAATAAATAGACAGGTTAACCACAATTATATATATATATATATATATATATATATATATATATATATATATATATATATAGAAGAGGATAACCCAAAACTTTAAGCATAAGTATGATAGTAAACAGGGCTTGTTTGTCTGAAAGAAAAACATTAGATGCCACTTTTAAGATACCGAGGTATCAAAGTCATAAAAGCCTGTATTACAAATCAATGACATTAGCGTTAGAAACGCTCGGCATACATGTCTGCACTTATGCTAGGTTCACCTTCGGAAATGGAACAGTCTGGATGAGCAACACAGTGCCCTCACTTAGTTTGTAGTACAGTATGTAACTACACACTCACCCTGGAATTAATCGTCCCAATTAAGACCACTGTTCCTCGCAGAGTTAAACAGTAGGGTTAACACCGCGACCCACTGCTACCACAGATCTCTTTTAGTTCCTCTACTTGCTTCGCATAGTGGCGAAAGAACACTCTGGAAGACTTCCAGCCAGTGTATGAATGGAGATGTTCAAAATCCATGCAATTAAAGAAATTTAAGAATGAGGCAACTTTCCTCGGATCGTGACCTGCGGGTGTATTGTCAGGATCCGCTCTGCGAATAAAATATGTGATTTTCGCTCTGAGTTGATTCAGAGATAAATTTGAGCCTGATGTTTCTCCCCTGAATAGTTGACCACCCTTGAAGTCTGAAGTTCTATGAAGATAGACCTTTAGGCATTCTACTGGACATAGAGATGCATCTTCTTTCAGAGGGCAGATTCTCCAGGGACCCCACCTGTTGGTGGGTAACTCATTCTTGGCGAGAAACGTAGGATCCGGAAACAGGTTCAGTTCTTCCCCATCCAGGAACTGAACACGACCTGCCTCTCTCGAGAGGCTACAATCTTACTAACCCTGGCCCCGGACGCGAGTGCAAATTAGGAAAATAACTTTTTGTGTCAAATCCTTTAACGCACATTCTTCATTACTCAACAGAGAAGCGAAATGAAGAACTTGTCTAAAGACCATGAAATGGGCTTTGGAGGTGCTGAAGGTCTGAGCCTAGCACAGGCTTTCGGGACTTTATTAAAGATCTCGTTACCTAGGTCGACCTGGAAGGCATATAGAATGGGTCTTGTCAAAGCAGACTTACACGCTGAAATCGTGTTCGCTGCCAACCCTTGACCATGGAGGTGGGGAAAAAAGATAAGCAGAAGTCTGTCAAGATCTCCTGCGGAATCTTCGCCTTGACAAGAGGCCACCCATTTTCTCCAAGATGACTCATATTGCCTTCTAGTAGATTTGCATTTATATTCCTCAATGAAGTCTATACTGGCTTTCGAAATCCCGAAACGCTTTCTCACCGCTAGGGAGAGAAAATCATGAACTGCAGGGTCCGGGTTTTCTGTAATGAAGCGCAGACAGTTGACTTCTGGACTCGCTGGGTCAGAACTGGATCTGGTAGTGGTACAAACTTCAGCTACAGTTCCAATGCCAGGAGGAACCACACGCTGTTCGGCCACTTGTGGGCCACTATTGCCGCTACCCTTTGAAGGATCTCAGTTTGTTGAGGACCCTCAACAGAAGGTTGTGAGGAGGGAACAGATAAATCTTGGACCATCTGTTCCAGTCGAGGGACATCGCGTCCACTGCTTCCGCTAAGGGGTCCTCGTACGGGGCACGTACAGGGGCAACTTCTTGTTGTCTTTCGTCGCAAAGAGGTCTATCTGCAGTTCTGGGACTGATTCAGAATGAAGGAGAATGATCCTGCGTCTAAGGACCATTCTGACTCTATCGGTGTGAACCTGGATAGAGCGTCCGCTGTCACATTGCGGACTCCTTGAAGGTGAACTGCCGACAAGTACCACTTCTTCTTTTCCGCCAATCGGAAGACGGCCAACATCACCTGGTTGAGAGGTGGTGACCTCGATCCTAGTCGATTCAAGTATCTTACAACTACCTCGCTGTCTATTACCACTTTATGTGGAACGAATGACGCGGGGAGACTTTCTTTAAGGTAAGGAGCACTGCCCTAGCTTCTAGAAAGTTTTATGAGAAAGGTCTTGAATAGCCTGGACCAAGTCCCCTGGACTTTTTTCCGATGAGAGTGACCTCCCCATCCCTCCTTTGAGGCGTCTGAGTGAATCGTCACCGACGGGGGAGGTGGCTGAAGAAGAACCTGACTTCTTTAGATGTCTGGCTTGGGACCAAGGCCTGAGAAGAGTACTTAGCCGAAGCGGCTGGTCTTCTCAGATCTCTTCACGCGTTTGATGCATAACTTCTCCAAACTCCGATTGCATCCTTTAGCTGTGCTCTTAGCACTGGGTCTGTCACCGAAGCAAACTGGAGAGAGCGCAGTACTCTCTCCTGCTCGTGTCTTGATATCCTTTCGGAATCTTGAAGTCTCTTGACAGAACCCGCTATCTCCTTCCTTTTCTTCACTGGGGTGGAGAAACGGTGTGACAAAAGGTCCCAGTGGATCTTAGCCACTGGAACTTTTGAGATGGAGAAAGTCGAGACTTTTTCTGTTGATCTTGAAGCCTAGGTACTCTAGGAACTGGATCACTGACTAGAAGCTTGCAAGCATTCTGTCTCGGATGCTGCCCACACCAACCAGTCGTCCAGGTAGGCTACTACCTGAATTCCCTTTAGGCGAAATTGTTTGAGAGCTACGCTCGCAAGCTTCGTAAAAATCCTTGGGGCTATGTTTAGCCCGAATGGCATGGCTCCGAAGGCGTATAGTCTTCGCTGTAGCCTGAACCCTAGGTAGGGGGAGAGTCGATGGCTAATTGGAATGTGCCAGTAGGCATCTGACAAGTCTATAGAGACGGAATATGCCCTCTTGGGCAGTAAGGTCCTTATGTGTTGCAGTGTTAGCATTTTGAATTTGCAATTCACTATGAACTTGTTAAGTGGCGACAAGTCCAGAATGACTCTGAGCTTTTCCGAGTCTTTCTTGGGAACACAAAACAGCCTCCCTTAGAAATTGATGGGCTTCACCCTTTTTCTCCAACCGTTCTTGAACGTACTCCTCCATAACGGGGGTGGAGTGTTGGAAAAACCGAAGGTACGGGGGTGGAGTGCTGTACCAGCTCCCGCCCAATCCATTCTTGAGTAGGCTGTGGGCCCAGGGATCGAAGGTCCACCGATCCCGAAATTTCAGAAGTCTCCCTCCTACCGGTATCACCTCACTTGGACTGCCGTCCTGAGGTCTTGCCTTCCTGCCACGACCACCCCTGAATCCCCTTCCCCTTGAGGGGCGTCTAGACGAGCCTCTGGCTGCTCCTCTAGGCTTTGCTCGGAAGGAAGTAGACTGCCCTTCGAACGCTGGGGTGAATGCCGTGGACTGTGTCGACACGGCCTGGGGTACCCACTGAAAGGTGGTCGGGGTTTGTGCCACGATCTGGGGCACTGGGGCAATGGCAATTGCAGTTGTTGTTGCTGTCTAAGAGGCTTGGCTGGCCGAGACGGTAGCCTAGTCCTCATAGTCTTCCTCTTTGGTTGAGGACCCTCATCCGGGGAAGACTTTCTTTTGATAGCCAGGTCCCACTTCTGGAGAAGGTTTCTATTCTCCAAGGTGGCTTTATCAAAAACTTCTTTGACCAAGTCGGTAGGGAAAAAGGTCTTTTCCCCAAATGTTGGAGGAGATTAGTTTCTTTAGCTCGTGCCTCACTGTAGCCGAGGTAAACACGAACTCCCTACAAGCTCTCCTTGCCTTGACGAAGCCATAAAGGTCCTTCGTCACTGTGGCCAGATGAGGCTTGGCCACTACCATGAACATTTCATGGACCTTGGGGTCACTTGCCATCGTCTCGAGAGTAGTCTGAAGAGACATTGAGGCAGTCAGTCTTTCTTTTGTATCGAACTCACTTCGCAAAAGAAAGTCAGACAGCTTAGGGAGGTCCTTGCCGAACTGACGTCCGGCAATAGCAGCCTCCAACTTTCCCACTTAGAACGTAAGATGGACGTCCTTCCAATCTTTGTGGTCCATAGGCAGGGCCAGCGACAAGGGTTTACACTCCTCTAGGGAGGGGCAAGACTTGCCGGCCTCGATTGCTTTTAGTACAGCCAGAAACCCTTTCTGTAAAAGGGGGAAGGCTCTAGTAGGCGAGGACACAAAGGAAGGGAGCTTCCTATTCAATGCAGCTACCTTTGAGTTAGAGAAGCCCCTCTCTTTCATCGAAGATGAAAGTAGAGCTTGAGCCTTAGCATGGTCATCACTATGACCTCCTTCGGCTCTGCCTCCTCCTTTGAAGCTGGTTCCTTCCTCAGCCGGACATAACAGTCCGGATATGGTGCCTTGCTGGGCCAGAATTCCACCCTCCAGGGGAACTGAGCCCAGCATATCCGAGATGACGATCTTTCCAGTCGTCATCGACATGTGCTCAGCATACCTCCATGGGTTAGCATCCGAGCACAAAGGAAGGTCTTTCACATTGAGCTTTTCTGGGGCCCATGTGATTCTGCAAGGCACTGCATTCGCAGTTCCATTGCAGCCGCCTTCTCCTGATTCTCCTTCTGCATTTGTTGGATCATTCCAACAATAGAAGAGAGGGCCTGTCCCAGCTCTACTGGGAGACCGGCCGATGTAGAGGGGCTTGAACTTCATCCTGGGCTTCTGCAAGGAGGTCTTCCTCCTGACACCCGTCCACATCAGATATCCTGTCATTTAGCTGGATGTCTTGCATCGCGACCGCGACTTCAGCATCCACCTGGATCTGAACTTAGGGGATCTCCTCTTGAGGCTGGGGAATCACTGCATCAGCTGATGCCTTAGGGAAAAGATACGCCCTCATCTTCTCACTTGGAAGATAAGGGCCAGAAGTGTACTTTTGGAAGCCCCTTACCCAGGTACGAAGCTTCTTCCTAGCTATTTAAATGTCTCATTAATCAGGTTAGTGCACACAGTACATACCTGAGGGTCCCAATACCGGAGATCATCCTTGGAGACAGCGTATGCTGCGTGTCTCCTACAAAACTCATGTCCGCAGAGGTTCTTGCTGCTGACATTGCAGAAAGCACTTCCCCACTTCGGAGTGTCCTTCTGTAAAGAGAAGAAATTTCCATGAGTATCAAGTGAACTATGTATCACTGGATATGCATAGTATAGCATAACAATTCAGAAATTAAAGACACACACTTGTGTTTCCCTCACAACCCATTGCTGCAGCCTTCCAGATAATAAAATCAAAATGGTTTATCTCTACTAGAGTAACCAATGCAAAGTTTCCAGAGGAAACAGGTGGAGCTCACACCTAGGCAATGATTTTAAAATCCGGGATAATAGACAGGGAAGAACTCTGCTTCTTGTCTGAAGGCAACAGCAAAGGGCCGTGCAAGAAAACACAATAGTGTTAGAAGATACAGTGCTGTACCTAAACTTTTACTATAGTTTTCTTCTTACTGTATATGCTATACAGAAGAATACTAGTACAGTATAGGAGGATGTGTGCCGGCCTGCCTTTGCCGGCCGGCACACACCACAATTAGCTTTAAAGTATACTACTTAACAGCTATAGGGCGGCAGCCCTCTGGTTCAAATGCCTGTGCCGGCGGCAGCAGATGCCGGCCAGCAACAGCCAGTGTTGGCCGGCAATGATTGCCGGCCAGCAACTACACAAGGTAGTACCCAGCTGCCGGCCACACTCTTGGTGGCCGGCAGACAAGGACTGACATAAGCCGGCCGGCAAAGGTACAAGACCGATGCCAGCCGGCAGCAAAAGAACCAGAAGACTACACCTGCCCGGCTGCCGGCCTCATAGGCCGGCAGCCGGGACAGGTATAGCACTAGAAGAAAATAGAATGGATGCCGGGATAAGAGTGTACACAACCCCCCAAGCCCGGCAACCGAAAGAGTGCATATAAGGAAGGGGAGAAACTTAATTCAGGCTTCCTTGACCAATGCCGTCCGGCTCTGCCGGCAGGCATGGATGAGGGACCAAGAGAGGTCCGGGCAGCACTCGAAAACATAAGACCCTTGCCGTCCAGCATCTCTGCCGGCCGGCAATGGGCTTAGTCAATTCCATATCCCAACCTATACTAGGTCCAGAAGTAGAATGACATACAGTACAGTAATACCCCTGCCGGCCAGCTCTGCCGGCCGGCAAGGTACAGTACAGTAATGGCTAGGCCATTACGGAGATAGAGGGGGAAGGGACAAGAGGGTCCTGCCAACCTTGCTTTAGTGACAGATCACCCGCAGCCAAGAACTTTGTCTTAGCCTAAGGGAGATCTAAGGGAAAGGGCCAGCGCAGTAGTATAATACCTGCCAGCTTCCAGAGCACCAAAGCAAGGAAGGCGTTGCTACTCCCAAGGGAAGATTTATCCTCCCCGAGAACAGCAACAGGACTTAGTCTGGTCGATCACACAAGAAGGAATCATAACTACAGAAACCTTCGATAGTGACCTAAGGGAGCTAAGCTCCCTTTGTAAGTGTTAGGTCAGCGAGGGAGACTCTGCCCCAAGCCAAACAACACGGACTCAGACTAAAAACTCTGTTGTTCTGTCCCTCTTTGAACCAGACTCTGCTGGAACAGGAAGGTACAGTAACACCCTAGTAAGGTTTTATCGAAAATAAATTCGGAAAAAACCACTTAGGGATAAGCCCAAGGCTTAAACAGAGGGAAAGGGATTGCATACCTTCTCCGAAGAAAAGAAAGCAACCGGGGAGTATAATAAAGTATACTAAGGCTCCATAAGCAATTAGCCTAGGCACCAAGAGAATCGATTACCTAATTCACCGAAACTATCACGTATACAATCTTGGAAATATTCCACACAGTCTAAAATGTATAAAATATAGCCTAAAGCTTCAATAAAATTTTAATTACACTCGGAAAAACCAAAATCATGCATTAAGTACTAGGACCAAACGACTAGGCTACATGGCCTAGCGTAGGCCAGAATGGCGAATACTTCGCCAAATAATACTAAGCACGAAAGTTAATCCTATGTAAAGCTAAATAGCTAAAATTTATTAAGCAAAACAACCAGGAATGTCACTCTGACTAACTAATTTATACCTAGCGAGTGACAGTGTCCAGGACACCTCTGGTAGGCTACGGCTCTTGTATCAAAGATTAATCCTATTAATCACTCAAAATTTTACCAAGAGCCTACATTTATACATAACAGACACTATACTCAACTTATCCGAGGCCAACGAAGACGAAGAAGCCATGAAA
>NC_090757.1:18155112-18162612 GCF_036898095.1 Palaemon carinicauda
GTTATCAACCCAAACTTCCGTATTTTTAAATCTCTTCAATGAATAAATTGACGAAATTTTAAATTTTGATGAATTTTCCCAATAAATTTAACAATGTTAAGAAAATAATTCTGAAAAGTAAACCTTCCATATTTTCAAATCTGCAATGATTAATTCGAAATAAAAAAAATTAACTTAATTAACCTTCCCAATGAATTTTAACAATGTTAGGAAAATAATTCTGAAAAGTACACTCCGTTTATTTCATCTTAAGAAGTCAAAGCTATCAACCCAAACTTCCATATTTTTATGACCTCACAAAAAGCACATAAAGATAGAAATCCGTTTAGTTCTGGATTCTTCGAACGACTTCGAGTCTATATTCTCCTTTGGTAGGCTTTTTGCAGCCTTTCACTTGAAATGGTCCCAGGATGTTTGTATTAATTCAATTATGTCAAAAATTTGTCTTTCCTAATATTTAAATAACAAACACTGATGGGGAATCGGCATAGATCATATATGTGTGTGTATATATATATATATATATATATATATATATATATATATATATATATATATATATATATATATGCTTTATATATATATATATATATATATATATATATATATATATATATATATATATATATATATATATATAATATATATATATATATATATATATATATATATATATATATATATATATGCTTTATATATATATATATATATATATATATATATATATATATAAATATATATATATATATATATATATATATGCTTTATATATATATATTATATATATATGTTTTATATATATATATCTATATATATATATATATATATATATATATATATATATATATATATCTATATATACATATATATATATTTATATATATATATATATATATATATATATATATAAAGCATATATATATAATATATATATAAAGCATATATATATATATATATATATATATATATATATATATGCTTTATATATATTATATATATATATATATATATATATATATATATATATATATATCTATATATATATATATATATATATACTGTATATATATAGATATATATATATTATATATATATATGCTTTATATATATAGATATATATATATATTATATATATATATGCTTTATATAAATATAGATATATATATTATATATATATATGCTTTATATATATATAGATATATATTATATATATATGCTTTATATATATATATATATATAATATATATACACTTTTTTATAGGTGAGAGAACCGCTCAAGAATATTGTAAGAATTTAGTAAAGGGAGCATTGTATCTTTCCAATTTCAAATTATTGTCCGGGGGTAAAATCTCATCCATTGATTTTATTAAAGACGTTTTAGTAAAACATACTGATCTAAAGGGACTGGTTTAACTATGGATTTTCAGTTATGTGTCTTAGTTTATTAGCGGTATTTTTATGAACAGAACCGTGTGTAAAGGTTTAAAGGCCGTTCATGAATGGCAGAAGCAAGGGGCAGTGACATTACCCTATCAAGCAAGAAAATGCCCTAGAGACTAACCATATCACATAATCAACCGCCCAAGCCCCCTCTACACCCAATCAAGGACCAAGGAGGGACAGGCCATGTCTGCTGATGACTCAGAAGACAGACCTATACCCTCCCCATCTTTAGGTCACAAGGATGGTGACATTGCAGCGACCAAAGGAACTAAGGAGTTTGAGCAGGACCGTAACCCCAGTCCGACAATCACCAGGCGAGAACGGTACCACCAGGCCACCATGTACATGAAGTCCATTTTACTCTAAGCAAAATGTAATCTGTACATGGAATACATCAATGGTGTCGAAATAATACCCCATTAAGCATAATGCACTTTTAAGGTGGAAAATCCCTTTGCGGTCTTAATTCACTGTTATGGTCCAAAATGCCTTCTTAACTTGGCTAAATCAGAACCTTACACCATAAAATTGAAAATAAGATGCATTCGATGGATGAGTTATGGATACCAAGAGGTACCCTGAAACTTGCACGAATTTGTGGCACGCATTGTCACGATTCGAGTCGTGAACTGACGTGAGCTCGTCGTGAACTTGAGTGAACTCGTCGTGAACTGGAGTGAACTGGAGTGAACTCATCGTGAACCTGTCGTGACATCGTGGCATGTCGTGACGAGAATTTTGAAAAGTTCAAAATTTTGGTCACGAAAAAATTTCGTGAACACGGCGTGAACTATGCGCGAACTGTTCGTGAACTCGTCGGGACGATGCGGGAAGTGCGCAAACTATGCATGAACTGGTCGTGCCAGTTCATGTCAATGTGGATAGGTGAGCTGAGGTAATCTTTTTTTTTTTTTTTTTTTTTCCCAGTTCGTGCCACAAAATGTCACGACTTGCCAAAAAGTAGTGCAAGTGTCAGCCTGGCAAAAGAATAAAGGGGTATTATTATTATTATTATTATTATTATTATTATTGAGGTTGTTGTTGTTGTGGTTAATATCATTATCATTATTATTACTGTATTGCTATTATTCAAAGTATACTTTCCAATTGGTAAGCGTAGAGCTATGGTACTCACCTACTCATCATTGTATTGTCCTGAAGTGTTCTCAGCAAGAGTGCAGTTAGAAAGCAAATTATCATCAGGTATCTTGAAGGGGCAAGGTCTCCCGCGTACACAAATACAGAACTTACAAGGTATAACGAACAGTTATCTTATACGCCGACTGTGTGATTGAAAAAATGGTTTGTAAAATGAATGAAAAAGTCTTTCGTTCTAAAAGAAACCTTTAACAATTAAATAATAAAATACCGTACTTAAATAGCATTAAAATTACTGAAATTCCAAACGGATCATTCTGCTCCCATTTATCAGAAGGCAATTGTGTTTACAGGTGGTTTAAATGTTTACTATATAAAATGGCCAAAGACTTTAAAAGTACAGGGAATATTTTGAGGTTTGCCTTGTTAATATGCAAATCATGACAAATTATATTAATAAATCAGCCGCCGCTTTGATACCAATCTAGCAATGATTGTGTCTCTTACTTTATTTAACATTCTTTATAATTTCATTTGAGGCTTTTGTGAGAAAAGGAATGAGGGGCATTTGTTGTTAAACTCTACGGGATTTCACATACGGTAATATTTACCGTTATGTCTCGTAGGTTAAATTCATATGCAAATAGGAAACTTGATATTATATCTATATTAATACCTGTGACCAGGGGAGTGACATACAGAGAATGTAAATTTTTTACCGAGTTTTTCAAAATTGTTGAGCCGTTTCATATGAAGAGTAATGGAACATTTATTGTTTTTCTTGAAAGATTTGTTGGGGAGTTTTTATATAAAAAGTTTTTAGTCAAAGATACCAACTTGGCAGATATGATCAGGAACTAAAAAAAAAAGGAGATGAACTATAGTAAAATAAAAGGTTTTCGCTTGCATAAATCGTCAGGATATACACTTCAGTGAAGATATGCATGTAGATTATAAAGAAATACCGACAATATGATTTACATTGGATATTGTATTTTAAGCCAGTACAAGTCAGTGGTAATGCCTCGAAATAAAGCATTTACTCATAAAGAGATTGTCTAAAATTGCTGTATTTTACCTTAAAAAAATTGTTCAAAATACAGAATTTTCTCATACTACTTTTTCAAAACAATATTTTCTCATAAAATGATTCAATATACAATATTAGTTGAAAATATAATTAAGTGTTCATTTATAATTATTTGTTACAATATAGTGATATACCTTAAAGAATATTTTACGTTCTTATATTTATACACTGAATATAATTTTTGTTGACAATAAAATTATAGTTTCGTTATTGTTTTTTTCAATCGCTGAAGCTAGACTCTACCCTAGAATAGATAGTAAATTGACCCAAACTTTCGTCAGAGTCGAGATCTTTTTTCAATTTTCACACAGGTCTGGTTCTACTGCAGGTCAGCAAAATGCGTATTGATTTAGAAGCGTGATTTTTAGCTCCCAAAAATTATCTGTTTGCCAATTCACAAAAAAAAATCAAAATAGTAAAAGTAGTAGCCATAGTGTCACAATAGTAAGACTATCCAAGTAGATAACAGCAGTGATTGAAGTTAAGAGTTTCTCTTTACTTTGACGGCTGTTTTTCCGGTCCTATACATTAAAGGAACCCTACTCTCCAAAGGACCTCCACTGTCATTTTATCCTTTTACTTTGACGGCTGTTTTTCCGGTCCTGTACGGTAAAGGAACCCTACTCTCTAAAGGACCTCCACTGTCATTTTATCCTTTTACTTTGACGGCTGTTTTTCCGGTCCTATACGGTAAAGGAACCCTACTCTCTAAAGGACCTCCACTGTCATTTTATCCTTTTACTTTGACGGCTGTTTTTCCGGTCCTATACGGTAAAGGAACCCTACTCTCTAAAGGACCTCCACTGTCATTTTATCCTTTTCGTTCAGTTAAAGTAGTTGCACAGTCGACATTATTTACCAATTGATATGATTCCAATAACTCAAATGCTAAAGCATCACGTTTTTTATTAAAGTCTCCACAAATAACCAATTCATTTTTCTCGTCAATATTTTCTCAAAAGTACTGATATAAAAGGTTAAGATAGTACTGGTTATGGTAGTTCGTTCTGAATGTAGCTTTAGAAACGCAATGAACTCCGACAAGCACCAACAGATTAAACAAAAATACACTTTAATTTCTCATGGACCACTTATTTCCCAAACCAAATAATGTACATTATGTTAAAGAACAATGAGGAAGATTTAAATAAAATTAAATGTTTAAATCCAGTTTAAGAACTAGCGTCAACTGTTTCAAGGATGGAATTATACTTCTTGGTGTGCTTTCAATATCTTTAATTATTCCAATTGTATAATATTTGTTTTTAAATGGTATAATGAGATTTTAGTCTTCTGTTAAGAATTTTAAGTACACAGACATTTTGCCTTAGCAAGAAGGAAATCCAGTCATAAGCATATTTTTTTTCACATAGTAGTCTATTATAATCATGGTAAAATGTCTACATTTTCAAAAATATTTAATCGGACTAACTATTATGGAGGTATATTTTCTCTATAAAAAGTTTATTACCTATAAATTAACAAAAACATCTATCCATTTATTTTCTTAGGTCCACGATATTTTATTTAGTTACTTTCTATTGAATAATCCCCAACGAAATGATTAAAAGAATTCTCTTTGGTAATGCTGTTTACCAGCAGAAAACCTTCCAGGGTAGAAGAAATTTAATATGAACCGCGCTTCGTTTGAAGGAGGGAATTTTGAAACCTGATTTTACTTAGCACATTTTTACAGATGGTTGTCATTTTAATATTTTATTCCAACTTCGAATATTGATACTTTGAATATTAATATTTTTACAGGTAGCACCTTAATGTGTGTTAATATATTGAAGAAGGAAAAAAACATGAGTATGTTAAAAAAATGTCAAATTAGTAAAACCTTGTACATGAAGCAAGTTCTTATTTAGTAAAATTGGTTCTTCTTGCAGAAATTTTAGTTTAGTAGAAATTGATTAACAGATTTAATCTGAGCAATGGTCATGAACGTCAAATTATTGTTGATGGAGGAAGGCGCCAATTCTTGATTTAATGTTATAATGAAACTCAACAATGATTGTCACATTTGCTTCTCTCATGTTGAGGTTCAACAACCTCAACATTCATGATAAAATGATAAACACAAAGCGAATATTATAGGTCACTTAGTTTAGGAAAGATTTTATAAATGGATATATTAAAAAAATAATAACGTTATGGTTGTAGCCTTTTGCAACCGCTAGATTGAATTTCAAGAATGTTTTTATATATTTCTGTAAATTCCAATAGTTTTATGTGAATAGTTTGATAAATACTGGGAATCGATAACGTCTTATAAAAAAAGATAAAAGCTTTAATATTTTAGTTCGTGTCCGTTGGGAAACCACCACAAAATATATCATAAATTACAAACTGTGTACGCGGAAAAATCCCTCTTGGAAAACATTTAATTTTGAATTTGACATAAAAGTATATCAGAGTGAGATAATCTCTCTTCGTCCAACTTGAGTAATGAAGCAAACTTAAAAGTTATTTTGGTTTTGGTGTTCATGAATGAATTATTATTATTATTATTATTATTATTATTATTATTATTATTATTATTATTAATTGCAAAGCTACAACCCTAGTTGGAAAAGCAGGATGCTATAAGCCCATGGGCCCCGACAGGAAAAATAGCCCAGTGAGGAAAGGAAACAAGGAAAATTAAATATTTTAATACCAGTAACAACATTAAAATGAATATTTCCTATGTAAACTATAAAAACTATAACAAAAAAGAGGAAGAGAAATTAGATGGAATAGTGTGTCCGAGTGTACCCTCAAGCAATGTCGGCCACCGTTGTTTCTGGTGTGATTTTTGTACAGAAGAGCCTTGCTAGAAAGTAATTAAGTGAAAAATCTCTTCAATAGAGGGCAGCACAACTTCTTAGTTAACCCTGGACAGGTATCGTTCTTGGACACCCCTATTTAGGTATTTAGGGGTCGAGCTCGACCCCGACTCCAAAAAAAAATTCAGGAAAAATTTAGTTTTGCATCAATCTGTATTGTTTGACTTGCTAAAATACTTCAAAGAATGCTAAAAACTACCGAAAATTACGACCCATCATACCTGTCCAGGGTTAAAGTTAGGGACATTTTGCATTTTTCACTTTATGACTGTTGAGGTTTTTCTACCAGCTCACGAGGAAACGAGAAGATGGCATCATATTTATCACCACTCGAAACAATAAACAGTTACCAAAGAAGCTGCTATCTTAAGGTTAATGATATTTCTGCTTGTGTATTTCATAATTGAAGTCCTCTTTTTCCGTTGGAAGTTGGTAAGGTTAAGGCCATCAACGCTGTTAAAAATCGTCAAGTTCTGCCTGCAAAGGGGAAAAAATTGCAAATTAGTAATGAACTATTGTAATATTGTTATTATTACTAGCTAAGGTATAACCCTACTTGGAAAAGTAGGATGCTTTAAGTCCAAGGCCTCCATGAGGGAAATTATCCCAGTAATGAACTATTAAAATGAAAATATTTTAAGGACAATAGCAACATAAGAATAGATCTTTCATGGATAAACTATGAAAAGAGGCTTATGGCAGCCCGTTCTTAAATAGCAGAATTTCAGTCTAGAATAAGGCTTAAATTCCTGTTTATGAATATTATGTTAACCCAACGCCTTCTAAATAAGTATACTTTCAGGCCTTACACTGTTAAAAAAACAATTTTTAAACAGAAATTTTCGTAAAAATATACTGTTCTCAGTCGTATTTCAGTAAACACAATTGATCGTAATTTTTAGCCCAATTATCTTTTACGTGTTGGCGACGGTAATATCATTCCTTAACGTAAATATATCCGTTTTTTAAACTGTGAATGCCTAACAATAATTGTTTTTAAAACTGTGAATGCCTGACAATAATTGTTTTTAAAACTGT
>NC_090757.1:18167612-18170112 GCF_036898095.1 Palaemon carinicauda
ATGTTAAGTTTGTGTGTGGTGTTACAATTTTCTTATGTACTGCTGAAGCAAGTGCCTGACCCCCTATTCCTGGCCTGTCATTTATGTTTTTAACAATGTTTGCGCAGCCTTGGTTTTTGTTAGTTTACAAGAAGCGCTTGGTTGGTATATTTCCACATATCTTTACTATCAGTCCAAAACATTTAGGAGTAGAAAATTATTGGGTGAGCAACCAGGGTCATGGCTCGAAGTCGACATGCCAGTGACTAGGAGATCCCCAGCATGTGGCCACTCGTGAATTGTGAGCCTAAGTGCAGCCACTGAATCGGTGCACTGCCTCTTAGGGCCCCATTCCTCCAAACTATACAAGCATGAGTACTCTGCTTTGCTCAGGTTGGTATTGGTATTAGAATAGGAGTCCTTTGCATTCTTTTCACTATCTAACCTTCAACCTTCTCTTAGTGTATTCATGTGGGAACAAATGGGAGAGTTAGAAGTGGTACTCCTATGGAAGAGAAATCTATCAGGCAGGCTAACGACAAAGTAAGACGATGTGTGACCAATTGAGAGTAGTTGACAAGGTGTGCAAGTGGGTACGGTAGATTGCAAGCAACCACTTAAACAGTTGAGTTTGTAATCATGCACCTATGCCTTTGTGCTCTCAATGTGCAAACCCCTAGTAGTATATCGATTGTTGCTCTAATGGGAGAGCAAACTAAAGAGATGGAGCTTCTGTAAGGGGAGCAGTTACTAACAGGTTAGTAGTAAAAAGCAAAAAGAGGAAGTGTTCCAAAAATGCTCACATCGGAAGCATTTGTGGCCATATTCCAAAAATGCTCACATCATGGTATTGTTACAAAGTTTTCTTGCTTTAGCAAGCAAAAGCTGAATTGTTCCAAAGATGATCGGAGTCATGAACATCTGAGAAGACAACATAATAGCTTTCAAATCCTTGTTGTTCTCTGTCCTATGTAGAGGACTGGCAAACCTTATTTCTTCCACTGGAATAGAAAAACTGTAGAGTAACTTATATGAAACTCATACTGATCAGTAGTCCAAAAAGAAAAGAGAAAGGTAGAGGTCCCATTTTCTTTCCTGTATACAAAGTTAGCTGACTGACTGCATTCCTTAGGTGGAGGAAACTTAATGTACAAACCAGCACTTGCACCAAATTTTGCCTCTATGTGATTTTAGTTGAGCCCTAACATGTTTCTTAATTCTGGAAAGACAAGTGTTTCAAACGAGCAAGCCTGATATCCTCCCTTGTTTTCCTTCTTGCCAAAACAGAATGGATGGTCATAAGTAATCGTGCACACACGTTTAGGGCATACTCATGTTAAGTGCATAAGGAATATTACAAATTTGAAAGTATTTTGTATTTTCCCCAAACCAACAGAGCCTGGATCCCAAGTAATGTTCTTCAGAGCTACTCTATAATCCTGTAGACGTGTACACGAAGTTTATGTACTGTATGTGTAAATCTGAGGAAGAGAGAGATTATTTACTTGGGAACCCATCCTCCGAGGTGTAGATAAACTTGGGATCTTAGAATTTGTTTATTCCTCGGATGATTGAAGATGCTCTCTACTGGAAGCTATTTGATTCTGAAGAGAGAGAAGGAGTGTGAGGTAAACCGAAATTCCTTTAGACACTATTGAAAATTGTCGGCGAAAGTAACTGAATGTAGATTATCACGACTCCAGAGTCTGGGAGTTCTATAGCTAGACTTACCAGTCCTAATTACTTGCGAGTGCCGGAGAGTGCATGCATTAGTGCATGCATTAGATCTTGTAGGCAAAGGTTGACTAGTAATCTGGTTGAACATTGATTGATTTGTTTTGAAGAAAACTAGAGTGCTCACTTATCAAGCACACTTAAGTCACTAAAAGAGACTTCATTGCAGACTAGGTCTGGCAATCAGGAATGCAAAGCAATCTGTTTCTGATTAGCGAAGTTTTGAATATTGTTTTAACAGCACTCGAAAGGATATTTCTTGCTTACATAAACAAAGAGAGAAGTGAAACTCCTTCAGGTAGGAACTTGTTCCTTCGACTTCAGGGAAGTCTTAACTATGAGTGACAGAGGTGAGACTCCTGCATTCACCTTTGTCCGATCGATGGAGTTAATGGAGATATGTTACCATTAAGCATACCGAGAACCAAGTCCAAGAGTACCCAAGAAAATTGTTGGACAAGAAAATCTGTCATAGTTTACAGCCAGAGGAAGGACATGTCTCCACTGACAGCTGCTACCAAGGACATCTCTCTCTGCTGGCGGCTGCTATCAAGGACAATTCTCTCTGTTGGTGGCTGCTATCAAGGACATCTATCTCCACTGACGGCTGCTCTCAAGGACATCTGTCTCCACTGACAGCTGCTCTACAGGACATCTGTCTCCACTGAGGGCTGCTCTCAAGGGCATCTGCTTAAACTGACAGTTGCTTTCAAGGACATCTGTCTCCTTCTGATGGCTGCTATCAAGGACATCTGTCTAATTCTGACTGCCGCTATCAAGGACATGT
>NC_090757.1:18182612-18197612 GCF_036898095.1 Palaemon carinicauda
CAGTGAAGTAAGTGCAAAAACAGAAAATCGTAGTGATAAAGTGATAATTGCGCAAAGTGTTTTTTAGTGTTGCGACCGAGGGTTCGTCTGTTCGTGCTTGTCGTTCACCTAGTCCGAGACCTCTTTCAGGCTCCCATGCTACCAGGGAGAAGTAATGTCGTAGGACTTATGGGGACGAGAGGCTTTAACCAACGAACAAACGTTCCCTCTATGGTATCGGGCGTGTCTCGCAAGATCGCCCCTACCATAAGACGAGGGAGGCTGTTTTTCTCCTCGTCATCCGAAGGCTTCTCGCAAAAGAAATCTTGGAGC
The DNA here is from genome assembly GCF_036898095.1 of Palaemon carinicauda. Taxonomy (NCBI): domain Eukaryota; kingdom Metazoa; phylum Arthropoda; class Malacostraca; order Decapoda; family Palaemonidae; genus Palaemon; species Palaemon carinicauda. Next base: position 18,182,925 of record NC_090757.1, read on the forward strand.
AAAGTTTCTAGACCCTTAAAGCGGAAGTCAGTCCATTCAGGACAGGTCCAGCGTCCTGGCTGTAGCCATGGGGACAGCTCTGACCCTTTGCAGTCGTCGGAAGACGGTTCGCCTATTAAACGCAAGCGTAACACGGGGTCCGAGGGTCGCGGTAAAGGCAATGTTTTGCCAACACAGACGTTACCAAGGCCCATAGAATAGACAGGTCGACCCACGCGCAGCTTTCGCTCGGATGGCCGTTATTAATGTGACGTCAGAAGGTTCGACACCTGAGTCACGTGACTAAACGCACCGTCAAAAATCCCCCAAGGCAATCGGAAGCCCCTGTCCGGAAAGAAGCTCCGGGCAATCTAAAGAAGAGCACGTGTCCTCTTTCTCACATTTTCTTTCTCTCCTCTGTCTCTCTCTGACTGCTTGTCCATAATCTCATTTAATTATATTATTATTATTATTATTATTATTAAAATGATGATTATTATTATTATTATTATTATGATTATTATTATTATTATTATTATTATTATTATTATTATACTTTTGATATTAATATAAAATAAATATAATAACAACAGCCACCACCACCAACAACAATAACAATAATGATATCAGGAGTATTACAATAATAATGATAATAATAATAATAATAATGATAATGATAATAATAGTAATAATAATAATAATAATAAATTGATATGATTATTATTATTCTTTGACTCTTGATACCATTATTACTATTATTATCATTATACTCCTTATATTATTATTATATTGTTTTTATTATCATGGTTATCATTATTTTTAGTATTATTATTATTATCAATTATTATTATTATTATTAATTATTACCGTTATGATGGAGGCGATTTATAATTATACAATGGTCTCTCAATAATCATATTTGGAAATTTAGGCCTCGGGGCCAATATGACCTTGAGACAGAGCAAGGCTGTGAGACAAATTGAGTCGGAGAGAGATGGATGTCTGACCTCCTGGGCTGCTCATTAAAGACTGACCATAGGTTCAGCGTGGGACCTCTTTTGAACCTGTTGACACCACGGATGCGCAAACTTTTAAAATTTCAAGCGGCCCGTGGGTTGACCTGTCTATTCTATGGGCCTTGGACGTTACCTTCGTCTCGGCCCGTCCCGACTCCTGTTGATCCTAAATGGGTTGTCCTGCAGGACATGCAGACTAAGCTTGCCTCCCTTATGGAGAAGTATGACGTTGAGCAGGTTCACGATGAACCTTCGCTTTCGAGTCGCCGTTACACTAAACGAGACTCTGGCTGTCAGCCGCCCAAATGAGCATTTACTCGTCCGTTTGACGTTATGAAACGTGATGTCGGTAGTTTGTCACGTCAGTCACGTGACTTGGATCCTTACTCGCTGCAGTCCCGTGTTGACTTTCAGCCGCTGCCACAGCCTCGTGTTGACGTTCAGCCGCTGCCGCAGTCTCGTGTTGACGTTCAGGACGTTCGCCAACCAGCTCAGTTGCCTTGTTTTGACGTTGAACGTCAAGCACCGCAGTCAAGAGTTGTTTTAACTGCTCTATCTAGGCAGTCAAGGCAGTCTCGACTTGACGTCGAGCGTCCTCCCGCACCTGTTGTTGTTGCTGGTCAGTCCTTTAAGCAGTTACATGACGTAGCGCCCTTGACTGCTACTGATGCTCCTTTGCGTGTGGACTCTGCTTGTCAAGCATTGCCACCACGGCAGGTCTCTCCCTTGCTTGAGACTCGGCAATTGTCGGACGAGGTTCCTTCAGATGAGGAAGTTGCTGATCCCCCTCCTACTGATATTCCCTTGGGGACTCTGTCAGACGGAGAGGAGCCTAAAGCTGCTCAGCCCTCTATGGACTTTAAATAAATCATGCTGATTTTTTAAGGATCTTTGTCCGGACCATTTTGTAACTGCTGCTCCTCGTTCGCCTAAACGTCAGAGTTTACACTAGGCCTAGCTACTTTGAAGCCGTTGTTTTCTAAGCTAGTGCTCTCTCGCTCTTCTAAGAGAGCTTTACGTTTGCTAGGCGACTGGTTGATCACCAGGAGGAGTTTGGGGGAGACAGCCTTTGCTTTCCCTCCTTTTTAACTGGCTTATAGAGCGAGCGTCTGGTATGACACGGGAGAAGTTCTCGGCTTTGGAGTTCCTGCGTCTGCCCAGATAGACTTCTCAAGCCTCATAGACTCTCCCTGGCGCCTGGCCATGAGACGCTCCAAGATTTTATGGTCGGCTTCAGAGCTAGACCATCTCCTGTTAGGAGTTTTTCGAGCGTTTGAAGTTTTGCTGTACAATTATGTCATGCATAAACAAGGCTATCAGGGATGGCTCCAATGATCTGACAGCCACGTTCTCTGCAGGAACAAGGCTATCAGGGATGGCTCCAATGATCTGGCAGCCACGTTCACTTCAGGAGTATGTATGATGCAAGTGCGCTCAATGTGTTCATTGTCAAGACAAACTTCACGATGAAGTCTACCAAGCTGTCTTGACAGCATTAAGGGAAGGCGACTGGATGGTCTCTCTCGACCTTCAGGATGCATACTTCCACATCCCGATTCATCCAAACTTTCAACTACATCTGAGGTTTGTGGACGGGAAAGTAATGTACCACTGTCGAGCACTGTACTCCGACCTCATTCCTGCTCCTCTTGTTTTTACAAGGCCCTTGCAAAATGTAGCAAGCTTTCTACATTTTTTGAGGATTCAGAGCCTCCCTTTATTTTGACGACTGGCTAATCAGGGCGTTCGTCATTATATCACTGTCTGGAGAGCCTCTAATGGACATTAGACCTAACCAAGGAGCTAGGTCTCATAGTGAACGTAGAGAAGTCGTAACTTACAGTACCCCATCCCAGACTATTCTTTTTTTGGGAATGGAGATACAGTGTCTGATTTTTCGACCCTTTTCGTCTCCCGCAAGAATGGAACAAGCTCTGTTAAAAGTCCTTCACTTTCAAGAGAAAAACAGTTGCTCTGTAAGAGTTTGAACTAGCCTCGTGGGAACTCTTTCATCGCTGGAGTAGTTTATCTCTCTGGGGAGACTCAACCTATGCCCTTTCCTATTTCACCTAAACATTGGAACAAGGAGAAGGGCTTAGTGAGTATCTCTTTCCCAATCTCCAACTCAGTCTAGACATGTCTGACTTGGTGGGACAGCAACATCAGACTTCAAGAAGGTCTTTCTCTTGTGATCAAGAACCCAAACCATGTGTTGTTTTCAGATGCAGCGGATTTGGGTTAGGGAGCTCCACTGGACAGTCTGGAAGGCTCGGTTCTTTGATCCACGGATCAGAAGGAACTCCTTTTAAGGCAGTAACATCTCTCCTTTGGCGAGATTTGTGCAGAAATGAATGTCTTGGCGGACGGCCTCAGCAGAAGAGGACAAGTCTTCTCCATGGAGTGGACGTTGCATAAGACTGTGTGCGAGAAGCTATGGATGACATGGGGTCTACCCACCATAGATCTTTTTGCTACTCTCTCTGACAAAGAGGCTCTCGACTTGCTGCTTTCCAGTTTCAGATCCAGAGGCAGCTCACATAGACGCTTTCCTGCTGGACTTATCTCACCTGGACGTTTATGCCTTTCCACCTTTCAAGATCCTAGACAAGGTGCTGCAGAAGTTCACCTCTCACGAAGGGACCAGGTTGACATTGGTTGCTCCACTCTGGCCCGCGAGAGAGTGAGTAACAGAGGTACTTCAATGGCTGGTAGACGTTCCAAGGAGTCTACCTTTAAGGATGGATCTCTTACGGCAGCCACGTAAGGAGTCTTCATCAAAGCCTCCCCGCGCTTCGTCTGACTGCCTTCAGACTATCGAAAGACTCTCAAGAGCTAGAAGATTTTCGAAGGGGGCAGCCAGAACGATTGCGAGAGCTAGGAGAGCATCTACCATCAAGGTCTATGAGTCGAAGTGGGAAGTCTTTAGAGACTGGTGCAAGTCATCATCCATTTCCTCTTCCAGTACCTCTGTAGCCCAAATTGCAGACTTTCTCCTACATCTGAGAAATGTTCGCTCCCTCTCAGCGCCCACTATTAAGGGCTACAGGAGCATGTTGGCGTCTGTGTTCAGACATAGAGGCTTAGATCTGTCCAATAATCAAGATCTCCAAGATCTCCTTAAGTCCTTCGAGACCTCTAAGGAGCGTCGTATGGCAACTCCTGGATGGAACTTAGACGTGGTCCTAAGGTTCCTAATGTCCGACAGGTTTGAGCCATTACATTCAGCCTCCCTGAAGGATCTCACCCTCAAGACGCTTTTCTTAGTGTGCTTGGCTTTGGCTAAAAGGGTCAGTGAGATCCATGCCTTCAGTAGGAACATCGGCTTTTCTACAGATAAAGCCACATGTTCACTTCAGCTTGGTTTTCTTGGCCAAAAATGAACTGCCTTCTCGTCCTTGGCCTAAGTCATTTGATATACCTTGCCTGTCAGAGATCGTAGGCAACGAGCTTGAAAGAGTGCTGTGTCCAGTTAGAGCTCTGAAGTTTTATTTAGCTCGGACTAAATGCTTACGAGGTGAATCTGAGGCTTTGTGGTGCTCAGTTAAGAAGCCTTCATTGCCTATGTCAAAGAATGCTTTGTTATATTTTATTAGATTTTTAATCCGAGAGGCTCATTCTCACTTGAGTGAAAAAGATCGTTGCTTGCTTAAGGTTAAGACGCACGAAGTAAGAACTATAGCAACTTCTGTGGCCTTTAAGCAAAACAGATCTCTGCGAAGTATTATGAACGCGACCGTTTGGAGAAGCAAGTCGGTATTCGCGTCATTTTACTTAAAAGATGTCCAGACTCTTTATGAGGACTGCTACACACTGGGTCCATTCGTTGCAGCGAGTGCAGTAGTGGGTAAGGGTTCTACCACTACATTCCCTTAATTCCAATATCCTTTTAATCTTCTCTTGAAATGTTTTTAATTGGGTTGTACGGAAGGCTAAGAAGCCTTTCGCATCCTTTTTGATTTGGCGGGTGGTCAAATGTCATTTCTTGAGAGCGCCCAGATTAAGGGTTTTGATGAGGTCCTGTTGTATGGGTTGTCGCCCTAGATACTTCAGCTCCTGGGAGTCTTTCAGCATCCTAAGAGGATGGCTGGGCTTCGTGAGGAAAGCGGACTAACAAGGCAGAGTAATCGTTAGAGTCAGCTTCCTTACCAGGTACCTATATTTATTTGGGTTTTGTTATGATATAACTTTCAAAAACTCTAAGCATATACGCCGTAAACTGTATTAATACTGGTCTCTACCCACCACCATGGGTGTGAATCAGCTATTATATATTCACCGGCTAAGTTTAATATTTAAAAATGATATTTTGATTATAAAATAAATTTTTGAATATACTTACCCGGTGAATATATAAATTAAAGGCTCCCCCTTCCTCCCCGATAGAGACCCAGCGGGATGAGAAGAACTGGAGCTGTTTACATGTATATGCGGTATCTGGCCGATAGTCAGCGCTGGTGGGCACACCCGCTACCTTCATGGCGATCGCTCGCGAGTTTTTGAATTCTGTCGAGCCGTCGGAGTCGTCAGCTATTATATATTCACCGGGTAAGTATATTCAAAAATTTATTTTATAATCAAAATATCATTTTTTAACTTTTCTTTAATCAGTATTCATATAGCTTTTCTTTGATTAATATTTTTATAGCTTTACTCTAATCAATATTTATATAGCTTTACTTTAATCACTATCTATATACAGTCTTCTTTAATCAGTATTTATATAGCTTTTCTTTAATCAGTATTTATATAGCTTTTCTTTAATCAATATTTATATAGTTTTTCATCAATCAATATTTATACAGATTTTCTTTAATCAATATTTTATAGCTTTATTTCATCAATATTTATATAGCTTTTCTCTTCAATATCTATATAGCTTTTCTCTAATCATTATTTATATAGCTTTTTTTTCAATCGATATTTATATAGCTTTTCTTTAATCAGTATTTTATAGTCTTCTTTAATCAATATTTATATAGCTTTCTTTCATCAATATTTATATAGCTTTCTTTCATCAATATTTATATAGCTTTTCTTTTAATCAATATTTATATAGCTTTTCTTTTAATCAATATTTATATCTCGTTAGTGTTCAGTAAAATTTCGGTTTATTTTTTAATATTTATATTAATTTGGTGTAGGCTATCAAGTCATAAGGAATGAATTAAATAGGCTAATATGATTAGTCTATTATGTTTAAATTTCCAATTTTAAATTGGCGACATAAATGCATCATTCATTCCATAAGATTTCACAAATAAATATTATTGTTGCTGAAATGAATAATTTTACAACATTCAAAATATTCAGAGCTTTTTAAAATACTAGTGTAGCCCATATAAGAAGCCCATACAGCGACATGTATGAAAAGTAGCTTAAATTTATTATTTTTTTTTTTTTTCAAATTAAAGGAATATTAATCTTATCAAAATACGGATGTGTACCAACCGTGTGTCACACGATCGTACATAAATTATTTTGTATATATTATGCTTGTATCTGCGCTCTTCCCTCGCACTAGAAAGAACCAGAATAGACATGGCTGCGTATCGCCTCTAACATTGCCTGTCTTGTGAACATGAAAATGCCTGTTGCCTTGAGGTTTTGTATATAAAGGAGAGTGTTCTTTAATAAAGTTACTCAGTTGATTGCTTCCTGCCTTTGAGTCACAACCTTGCTCTCGGCCCATCACAGATGTATGCAAGAAGCCCATATAACGACATAAGAGTAGCTACCAAGTTCTCAAATTAAAGGAATATTAATCTTATTAAAATACGGATGTATGCAAGAAGCCCACACACACACACACACACACACACACACACACACATATATATATATATATATATATATATATATATATATATATATATATATATATATATATATATATATATATATATATATATATGAAAAATAGCTACCTATTTCTCAAATTAAATGAAGCTTTATCTTGGCTATTGATTTAAATCAGGAGAAATGATCAAACAAACGATATATAAGATTAATTACGAGTACAACTGCCCTCCCGAGTCGCCCTCTTGTAGTAAGCAAAGCATTATTCAAAGCGCTTCCTGTGCTTCACAGACGATAGTCTCAACAAATTGCTTGTCTTCGAGTAATGGAATATGGATTTTCACTGAATTATTATTATTATTATTATTATTATTATTATTATTATTATTATTATTATTATTATTTAAATTATTATTAAAATTATTATTATTATTATTATTATTATTATTATTATTATTTGCTAAGCTACAACCCTAGCTGGAAAAGCAGAATGCTATAAGCCCAGGGGCCCCAACAGGGAAAATAGTCCAGTGAGGAAAGGAAATAAAGAAAGATAAAACATTTTAAGAACAATAACAACATTTAAATAAATATTTCCTATATAAACTATAAAAACTTTAACAAAACAGGGAGAGAAATTAGATAGAATAGTGTGCCCAAGTGTACCCTCAAGCAAGAGAACTCTAACTCAAGACAGTGAAAGACCATGGTACAGGCTATGACACTACCAATACTAGAAAACAATGGTTTGATTTTGGAGTGTCCTCCTAGAAGAGCTGCTGACCATAGCTAAAGAGTCTCTTCTGCCCTTACCGAGAGGAAAGTAGCCACTGAACAACTACAGCGCAGTAGTTAACCCCTTGAGTGAAAGAAGAATTGTTTGGTTATCCCAGTGTTGTCAAGTGTATGAGGACAGAGGCGAATCTGTAAAGAGTAGGCCAGACTATTCGGTGTATGTGTAGGCAAAGGGAGAGTGAACCGTAACCAGAGAGAAGGATGCAATGAAGTACTGTCTGGTCAGTCAAAGGACCCCATAACACTCTAGTGGTAGTATCTCATCGGGTGGCTGGTGCCCTGGCCAACCTACTACCCACAATATATTTGAATAAATAATGTCCAGATATTAACTTCTAACTGCTCCTCCTTTTGGTATTACATGATATTTTTTTTTTTTTTTTACTGTTAATTCTTCTCTTGTAGTTTAAATGTTTCCTTGGTTTCTTTCCTCACTGGGGTATTTTTCCCTATTGGAGCCCTTGGGCTTATAGCATCCTGCTTATCCAACTAAAGTTATAGCATAGCTTGTAATAATAATAATAATAATAATAATAATAATAATGCGCTAATCCCATTCCTTAATGTGAAAGATTAATAAAACTGTGTAGGCCTAATCTTTTCAGCATTCCCTTATTAATAAGGCCATTAGGCCTATGGAAACCCTTTTCATCTGATGATTCCTGAAAAATCCCTCAACAGTATTTCATTTATTAATTCCGGATGGGATGAGAATAGGAATCAATTCCTATTGGGATCTGGTGAAAACCTCTCAATATGTTTATACGGAATTTTGATGATTAAATCCTATTCATTCCTTTCCAATAGACAATTAATTTTTTTCTTTAAATCTCACTTCAGATTTAATCATTAAATATTTTTAATACTGATAACCATATGACTTGTGAATGGATGAAGAAATTAAGAATGCACTACAAATGTAATGATTTTTAAAAAATATTTATCTACCAAATAAAGTTCTCTTCTAGAATTTCTACGTTTGATAATAGAAAAAAAATACTTATATTCATAATTTGCGCAAAATACTTTTCCATTTCTATAAATTAACATGAGATTGGTAGGAAAATTAAAAATTAAAAAAACAGGAATTCCTGGTACACAATGCTCTGCGAGGCGAGTTCCTGTGTCTAGCCCCACCAACCACTGATGCCATCTCTCCCTATACCATCTGTTTGCTTTTGTGCAGGAAGATTGTGACAGGGTGCACTTCTTCGCTGCTAGGTTTACTAGGGCATTTCTTCACAGCTAGGTGTACTAGGGCACACTTTTCCACAGCTAAGCGGTACACTTCTTTGGAGCTAGGTGGTGCACTTCTATGGGGCTAGGTGTACTAGGGTACACTTCTTTGGAGCTAGGTGGTGCACATCTATGGGGCTAGGTGTACTAGGGTACACTTCTTTGGAGTTAGGTGGTGCACATCTATGGGGCTAGGTGTACTAGGGTACACTTCTTTGGAGCTAGGTGGTGCACTCCTATGGGGCTAGGTGTACTAGGGTACACTTCTTTGGAGCTAGGTGGTGCACTCCTATGGGGCTAGGTGTACTAGGGTACACTTCTTTGGAGCTAGGTGGTGCACTTCTATGGGGCTAGGTGTACTAAGGTACACTTCTTTGGAGCTAGGTTTACTAAGGTACACGTCGTTGGAGTTAGGTGTACCAGGGTACACTTTTTGGGAGTTAGGTGTACTAAGGTACACTTTTGGAGCTAGGTTTATTAGGGTACACTTTTTTGGAGCTAGGTGTACGAGGGTACACTTTTTTGGAGCTAGGTGTACTAGGGTACACTTCTTTGGAACTAGATGTACTAGGGTACACTTCTTTGGAACTAGGTGTACTAGGGTACACTTCTCTGGAGTTAGGTGTACTAGTAATTCCTGTGCCCATCTGTCCAGAAGATTTATTGTAAAGGGAGAAATTGCTATGACTCAAAGCAATGACTTACCTAAGCCCATAAACAACCATCATGGCGTATGAGGAGATGATTATGGCGATCTCAGCGTACGACCAATAGTTCTTGAAGTACGCCCTGCCGTTTTTGTACATTGCGCGGGTCTCTCTCACGGTGTAGAAAATAATGAAGAGGATGAATCCGACCTCACACGCGATGATGAATGACCCGAAGTTCGAGAGATGTTGCAGGAGTCTAATTCCCTCGAATCTTGAAAGAAAAAAAAAAAGAAGAAATTGTTATTCCAACTTATGAATTTTATCAATTGATATTTTTTTTTCTTTTTTCTTTTAGATAAACTGTTCTTTTACGTTGTGGAATAGCATTGGTGCATTTATTTTTTTTTTTTATTTATATTGAATGCATATACACTGTATAAACTGACACAGCCCATTCCCATGCACATTTATTTGCATATTTCTTGTATCCGCCGTTTTGAACTGGCATATATTCATAATGTGTTTATATTTGTGTGTATATATATATATATATATATATATATATATATATATATATATATATATATATATATATATATATACATATATATATACACGTGTATATATATACATATTATTTATTTTTTACACTATATATATGAATGATATCAATATCCTTCCATCAACCCCACACAACTTTCAAGCACTAGTCAGCCTTCAACTTCAACCACCCGTCCTCTGTATCTCTCCCTAGAAATGCCATATATATATATATATATATATATATATATATATATATATATATATATATATATATATATATATAGATATATATATATATGTGTGTGTGTGTGTGTGTGTGTGTGTGTGTATTTATGTATGTAAATATATATATGTATATATATATATTTATATATATTCATTTATATATATATATATATAAATATATATATATATATATATATATATATATATATATATATATATATATATATATATGCATAACTGTATGTGTATATACATGTGTATATATATATATATATATATATATATATATATATATATATATATATATATATGTATGTATATATATATATATATATGTGTGTGTGTGTGTGTGTGTGTGTGTATAAATATATATACCCAGGTGAGAGGAGGTACCCCGAGAGAAAAGTTGGAGGGGTGGGTATGGTTGGATTTGCGTGTACGCGTGTCTATATCTATCTAGATATTTGGCGTCATTTTTGACTGGTGACGTACACTAGTCTTAAATTAACACTTATGAATTGCATATCCGAATAATTCAATTCATGTATGTATAAATGTTTAGAAAGACTTTCAGTTCCATAATAGATAAATGAACTATATGTTATTTACAATAATATCTCAAAGGCAATTAAGACAGTAGGCAGCCACAGACATATCAGACATACCTGAATGTTGGTGTAATTCCTCCTCCGGGAGTATACTCAGCCATAAGAAGACCCGTCCCAAACAGGTTTACCTACAATACATTAATATGAATGATGTATTATGTAGAACAGAAAAAACTCAACTTAGTAAATAACAAAATAGCTCTATGAAACTTGTAGAAAAATATTCCCGTTTAATGTTTATCTTTTCCGAAGGAGGCCTTGTGTATACCAATGTTCCCTAGTCTAGGGTAGTGCCATAGCCTCTATACCAGTGGTTCCCAACCTTTTTTCTGTCATTACCCACCTGCACTCAGTTCAACCTTTTCTGTCATTACCCACCTGCACTCAGTTCAACCATCCAGATTTCCCCCTTCATGCCCCGCCCAGCCCTCAAGCCCTCTCGCCTGCCTCAGAAATGGGCATGACACTCCAATTCTCCCCTTGAATATCATTTCTTTGAGAACTGATATGATCATATCACAATTGAATGACTAACAACAAATTGCCGCACGTACTGTACTATGAGGACATTTTCTGCTTCTTTTGGTTAGTAGGTAGTATAATTATTTCCCCCCTGGAAGCTTCAAATTTCCCCCCAGGTTGGGAACCACTGCTCTATACCATGTTCTTCCACTGTCTTGAGTTATAGTTCAATTGCTTGAGGGTACACTCAGGCACTCTATTCTATCCATTTCCGTATTTCCTAAACTCGCTGGCCTCTTGGAGCCTTGGGGCATATAGCATCCTGCTTTTCCATCTAGGGTTGTAACTTGGCCTGTAATACTAATAATAATTTTTGGGATTTTCCCGATTAGAAGATTTGCTTTCATGTGAAAGTAACTCAATGAACTGAACAATTAGTAAATGGAAGTAGAAGGAACGTTCCAAGGAAACACAAGTTATGCGTACACTGCACTGACGTCACTACCGTCCTACTTCCAAGTTATCTTCTCTTTCCCCATAGTCCTTCGTTGTTGTTTCTTTTTTTATCATTACTCTAGAGATCATAGTTGTCTGAAGAGGGACACAGTAGATTGTTCTTTTTCTCTTATCAATACTCTAGAGATCATAGTTGTCTGAAGAGGGACACAGTAGATTGTTCTTTTTCTTTTATCATTACTCTAGAGATCATAGTTGTCCGAAGAGGGACACAATAGATTGTTCTTTTTCTCTTATCAATAGTCTCTTCCCATGAAAATTGTCATTTAAATATGCGGTCCCGAGACTATAAAATAAGCTCGCACGAAACATTCGGATGATTGAAGACATTGAGGCTTTCAGTAAGTGAACAATATACGATATGAAATGTTAAATACTTTGAACAAACAAGGTAAAACGACAGTGGAGGTTCTGTAGAGAGTGGGGTTCCCCTGCTGTATGGGACGGGAAAAGCAGCCATCAAAGTAAAGTATTGTTATTCAATGAAAGAGCGATTCACTACATACATTCTAATAATGGATTTGATTTTTGGTTTTGAAGCTCGTGAAATAGCTAAACCTGTTTTAATATTTTGGTTATTTAATATCCTATTGATTACTGCTTGATACTCTTCTCATTTGATTCCAATTCTAATATTTTTTCAAATTTCTTATTTAGGATTTATTAATTTGGGCAATATGACCCGACGTTGGGGCTTGGGAGGCTAGTCATCACCCAGGTACAATTGGCATAAAAGATTAAGAGAGATTGGAAGGAAAGTTAGAAGAGAAATAAGAGAAAAAATAGTGGGATCGGAGGTTAAAGAAACGACAAAAAGTGAGTGTTGCTAAGGATGTAGTGATGTCCACCATGCACAGTTTGTTGTGTACTAAATGAACTACCCCACCTCAAGGGACTTTTATATTTGAAGTAGTTATTCCTTTACCACTTCTATCGACAGGAGTGTATTATTATTATTATTATTGAGTTAAAAGTGATAGCTGCATCGGCAGAGTTTATTTTCTTATCCAATTTTTCTATTTTCCGGATAATTCTCTTCTCTTGAGCGCTGCAATCAGCCAGCAGACTTGAAAAATTCATCAGTCGGGTGAATGACAAAATCGGGAAGACGTCACAGACTGGTTTTCCCGGCCGAGATCATCGTACACCAGACACCATACCATATCAGCTCCGATCAACCAATGAAAACCAATGAAAATTCCAGCCCTTTCACTTGTAATCCTGATCCTGGGTATAAATACCACCCGACTGCAGCATCCACCATGGATACCAGGGAATGAAAAGGCTGATGAGCTAGCCAAAAGCACCAAACACATTCACAATGTACAGGTGCACGTACAGCCTGCACTGAAACAAATCAAAAGCAAAATAAAGACACAGCTCAAGGACAACCTAATCAAGGAACTACATATGAGGATAGAGAATGGCTCTCCCTCTGCAACATGGTACAAATGGGCATCGGAATTAGAACCCCCTCCCATAGACAGATACACCCCAAGAAAACTGGCAGTATGTATACACAGACTCCGGCTGGGTTACAAAGCAAACTGGGAACTCCTAGATGACATCCAGAGAAGGTGTGAACACTGTGATGTCATACCACAACAACCCCTCCTGCACTATCTACTAGAATGCAGAGAAACAGCACAGCTACGAGGTGATCTACTTATAGACACCAACACACCACATGCCATGAAAGAGGCAGCCACACTGGCAAAAGCAATTATCGAAAGCATACACACACATGCACAGTTGCTTTCAACACTACCTCCACCAAGGTAAGACCTCCTCATTCCATGCACCATCTCATCCCCTCGTTGTAAGGCTCTATTCACATCACCCCCTTTCACTTCTCAACTAATCTACCACTAAAAATCTCTCTGCAGGGACCCTAGGAAGTAAAGGGTTGGACAACCTCACCTGCACAATTTTTCTCTAATCTTCAAAAGCCTTACACCCCCACTTTTCAAACTACCACTATCCGAGAAATGATGGCCCTCTACCACTACCACCATCATCCTTACCCTATCCACATCTTTTTCTACTACTAAAAACCTTTCAAATTTCCATTATTGCAACTACCTTAAAAAATTTTACAGATCACCTACGGGCCAACCAAGGGAAAGGCCCGTGCCAACAACAAGTGTTGGCTTCAATACCCCAACAACAACATCATCCACCTCACTCTCTACCTGAAGAAGAGGAAGGACTTATCCTCGAAACGCGTCGTAGTTTTTACTATTTTGTACCAAAAGTTTTACTTGTATTTTGTGAGAATATACTTGAAAAGTCTTCCCGATTTTGTCATTCACCCGACTGATGAATTTTTCAAGTCTGCTGGCTGATTGCAGCGCTCTAGAGAAGAGAATTATCCGGAAAATAGAAAAATTGGATAAGAAAGTAAACTCTGCCGATGCAGCCATCACTTTTAACTCAACCTGCCTAAAAGAGGGTCTCCTACCACGATATTATTATTATTATTATTATTATTAGTAGTAGTAGTAGTAGTAGTAGTAGTAGTAGTAGTAGTAGTAGTAGTAGTAGTAGTAGTAGTAGTAGTAGTAGTAGCAGTAGTAGCAAATTCACAACCCTAGTTGGTAAAGAGGGATGCCTAAGCGTAAAGGCTCCAACAGGGGAAAAAAGCTCAGTAAGTTAAGGAAATAAGGAAACTGAGTGTAGCCTCAAGCAAGAGAACTTTACCCAAAGACAGTGGAAGACCATGGTAAAGAGGCTATAGCACTACCCTTGACTAGAGAACAATGGTGTGATTTCGGAGTAACCTTCTCTTAGAAGAGCTACTTCCCATAGCTAAAGAGGCTCTTCTGCCCTCATCAAGTGAAAAATAGCCACTGAACAATTACA
>NC_090757.1:18220112-18222612 GCF_036898095.1 Palaemon carinicauda
TAGTATAGTGGAAAATATACAGATCTAAAATACTGAGATGGTTTAGACATGTAATGAGAATGGGAAAGAGAAGTTAGCGAACCAAAAATATAATCGAGTAAGAAGGGTGTAGATGGAAACCTGGGCTATTCAGGAAGTAAATAGGTGGTCTAGACAGGCTAGCAGAGTTTATTACTCTTTTTTTTTTTTTTTTTTTTTTTTTTTTTTTTTTTTTTTTTTTTTTTTTTAAGTCTATCATCCGAAAAAGGAAAAGTATGACTCCGTAACATATTGGAGGGTATTGATGATTTGAATATGATTAAAGGTTTAAAAGTTACTCATGAATGGCAGATGCAAGGGGTAGTGCCATGCCCTAGTAGGAAATACCCTATAGACTGACCATATATACATATGATCAGTATTTAAACTCCTCCTCCATCCAAGCTAGGACCAGGGAATGCCAGGCAATGGTTGCTGATGACTCAGCAGGTCGATCTATAGGCTTCCTAAACATCCCATCCTTAGCACACAAGAGTGGTAAGGTTGCGAACGCCACACAAACCTATCGAGCTTAAGCCGGTCTCGAACCTCAGTATAGCAGATCTCTAAGTAGAGAATCCTATGACGATGGTTGCTGATGACTCAGCAGGTAAAACTATTGCGCCCCCCCCCCCCCACCTCCATCCTGAGCTCACAAGGAACAGTTAGGTTGCACACACTACAAGAAACTATGTGGGTTGAGCCGGTCTCGAACCATAGTTCAGCAGATTGTCGAACAGTGAAACCTATATATTTGTAAACATACCATGAAGGAAAAGGTGATGGATTGACGAATTAAGAAAACTTGCGGGTATCAACTAGCATAGGAAAACCATAAACAGACGCAAGTGGAAGGGCATGCTTGAGGTCATTGTTCTGCAGTGGACTAGTAACGGATGATGATGATGATGACTATGAAAGAAGGCAAGATCCTTCATTCCACCTGGAATTCACCTATTATATAAAACAAGGAACACGCGAGTGGAAGGACATGTCTGAAGCCTTTGTTCTGCAGTGGACTAATAATGAACTAGTAACGGCTGACGATGATGAACATGAAAGAAGTTAATATCCTTACTTTGCCTTGAATTCAACACCATTACATAGAACGTTAACTGTTATTTTGTGCTTTAATTTGTTAATTAACAAACAAGATGGCCACTGACCTGTGTCATCGTGCATCCACTTCTCATTAGGAAGAAGTCTCGGATCTTCTTCGTCTTCGTCAGCGTCATCTTCGTCGTGGTCTCCGGATTTGAAGATGGCGCTCACCAAAAATGCCATTAAGAAAATCTAAGAACAAGAAATTTCTTCATATATATCTCATTCTTTTATGCTTTCAATTCATTATTTTGCTTTTCTTAATCGTACATCTTAGATATTTTCAATCATATGAACTTAAACAATATTCTCAAAGATTGTTTATTCATTATGAAGTTTATTGGATTTATTTCATTATTATTGAAAATAACTGGGTATGTATATGAGTTTATTATATGTTTTAAGCATCAGGGAGTATCTATAATAATATGATTATGGGATTTACTTCCATTATTATTTTCTTAATTCCTATTGTTATTGTGTACATAGTAACCTCAAAAATCATTTTTTTCCTTGCTTGCTTTAGCTGGTTAATAATTCAGGAGTTAGAACTATATTCATAGAAGCAAAATTTCCTTAGAATTTAGATTATTTTGAGAATAGTGAAACTTTATATACAGCGAAACTTCTAGTGATCATAATCTGTAATGTAGGAGGTTTTGAAGACTCCTTGCTGTAATTTATTCTTATTATTACTAGCCAAGCTACAACCCTAGTTGGAAAAGCAAGATGCTATAAGCCCAAGAGCTCCAATAGGGGAAAAATAGCCCAGTGAGGATAGGAAATAAGGCAATAAGTAAATGATGAAAATAAATTAACAATAAATTATTCTAAAAACAGTAACGACGTCAAAACAGATATGTCCTATATAAACTATTAACAACGTCAAAAACAGATATGTCATATAAAAACTATGATTTATATAATACTGTAATATCCACAGTATATTATAAAATGATTGTTAAGAGCTTAATATTTCTTCATGCCGAAAACTATATCCTTCCATTCTTCATTTAAAAAAAAAAAACTAAAACTTAATCTGTATTTGAGAACTGACCTTAAGAGGCTGTACGAACAAGATGGAGGAGAAGAACGAAACTATTAGAGACAGCACCCACTTGGTAGCTTTCGAATTGCCAAACATGACCCCGTACATGAGCAGGAAGAAACAGGACCCTCCGATGCAGGCAAAAGCTATTAACCAGGCAAGGTATCTGAAGAAAGGTGGAAGGGTCATCTTCTTCTTTTTCTTCTTATTCTGCTTTTGGTCTTCTCCGCTCCTGGAGTTACGTAGCGTTTAAAAAAAAAAAAAAGATAATATTTAAGTATCGAATTGATTATGGAAATATTGATTTAAAATGTACTATATATATATTGTCTA
>NC_090757.1:18230112-18252612 GCF_036898095.1 Palaemon carinicauda
TGTGTGTGTGTGAGTCTATTTGTTTATGAACAGCTTCTTGGCCACAATTTTAATCGTAGAGTAGTGAAACTTGTAGGGATTAGCTTTTATGTAAAAAGCTGGAAAGGATTAAACTTGGGAAGGTCAAGGTCATGGTTAGGCTAAATATCCAATTCACGTAATCCCAAACATGGAGAGGCAATCACTCTCCCTGAATATTGCATCCTCTTCTATTTTCTCTTTATTATCTACGCCAACGAAGTTGGAAGGAGGTTGTTTTCTCCCCTATTTGTGTGTGAGTGTTTGTTTGTTTATTTATGAACAGCTTCTTGGCCACAATTTTAATCGTAGAGTAGTGAAACTTGTAGGGATTAGCTTTTACGTATAAAAGCTGGAAAGGATTAAACTTGGGAAGGTCAAGGTCATTGTTAAGCAAAATATCCAATTCACGTAATCCACCTTAAGTTTGGACATCGTTGTCAGTAACTTCAAACTTGGTTCATAATTGAGTGTATGAAAATACACGCCAATTGAATTTAAGAAGAAACTAAAGACATTACTTTTCACAAGATCATATGATATGGAAGATGCTACAATCAAAGAATTGTATAAGTTATAATGAAAATGTTTCGTTAGATGATTAATATGGACCCGCCCGAGAAGTAGTTCACTCGACTTCAGTGGAGGGTTGGATTTAAACCCAAAACAAGTAAAACTAGTAAACAAGTAAATTAATGCATGTTAAGGTCAAAGGTCAAGGTCGAGTAAAAGGTCGAAAAATAAGCTGCCGCGATGGAGGTCTGTTCCTTACTGCGTGCCTCTCTAGTTGAATGTATAATCCAAAATGTATGAACAAAATTTAGAAAAAAAAATTAAATACGAAAATGAAGCGTAATAATTTATAGCATTGAATATAACCATTCACTACCAACCATCGCAATCAACGGGTATCATTCAGAATATAAAGTAAAGGCCAATACTGTAGAATGATAACGTAGTAGGATATTCATATTTGCCTCGAAATGTACGCTGAATAAGCAGTAGCGCACTAGCGAAGATGTCGGTTAATTTACTGATGATTAGATTAATAGTTTAGTTTGTTTCAATATATGGTATGTATGTATGGATATGTATGTGTATATATATATATATATATATATATATATATATATATATATATATATATATATATATATATATATGTATGTATATATATAAATATACATCTATGTATATATGAATATATATATATATATATATATATATATATATATATATATATATATATATATATATATATATATATATATATATATATATATGTCTTATTTATAACTGTAATCGAACAGTTTAACATGTTTTTTCAAAAAGGCCCATAAAAGAAACACAGGAAATATGAATAAATCACACTATATTTCGGTCAATAAACATCGACCCTCTTCAGGAAGTAAAGTTAAAGTGAGAATTACAGTGGAGAGTGACGGTTTATATATGAAAGCAAAAGGGTGTGTTCAATTGTTCTATAGTTGTTATAATTGCTGGAAGGATTAGCCAAATTTAATTACATCCAGGTGCGTGTTCTTATTGTTGAGCCGCTTGGAGGAAGTCTTGACCTCTGATGCATGTCTGGTGGTCGGTCTCCGTGGATTATCTTCTTAATGATAGGGTTGAGAAGAGTATTGTCCACTGTGTCAGCTTTGTAAAGTGAGAATTACAGTGGAGAGTGACGGTTTATATATGAAAGCAAAAGGGTGTGTTCAATTGTTCTATAGTTGTTATAATTGCTGGAAGGATTAGCCAAATTTAATTACATCCAGGTGCGTGTTCTTATTGTTGAGCCGCTTGGAGGAAGTCTTGACCTCTGATGCATGTCTGGTGGTCGGTCTCCGTGGATTATCTTCTTAATGATAGGGTTGAGAAGAGTATTGTCCACTGTGTGGGGGCCAATGGAAAGCTGACACAGTGGACAATACTCTTCTCAACCCTATCATTAAGAAGATAATCCACGGAGACCGACCACCAGACATGCATCAGAGGTCAAGACTTCCTCCAAGCGGCTCAACAATAAGAACACGCACCTGGATGTAATTAAATTTGGCTAATCCTTCCAGCAATTATAACAACTATAGAACAATTGAACACACCCTTTTGCTTTCATATATAAACCGTCACTCTCCACTGTAATTCCACAGTCTCGGCCCAGCTCTCGCGCCGACAAGAGCTCTCCAGCCTTCTAAGTTCAGCAGCACCGGACTTGGCAACACCTGGATGGGTGGACTTTTATCCACACAGTCACTAGGACCTCTCAACTTTGGTTGAAGAGGCCGCATATAAGAAAGAATCCAGTTATTTACTTTGGCTTTTTTGCTAATTAAATAACTGTTGTTGACCTCAGTGACTAGCTCAATTCCATCCAGTATGGCTGATGATGGGCATGACAGTCTCCGCACCTACAGAAGGAGTTTGTACCCCACTTGGATTAATCCCTGCAAGAATGGGGCTCAGCAGTGCAAGTGCAATCGCTGCCAGAGGTACCAGGACTACAGGCAACAGCTAGCAGACCACATAGGGTTCAAAATAAGGGACCCAACGGTGCTCTCCCACAGGAAAACATGCAGTTGTTTTCAGTGCTATACCCTGATACTTGAGAGCATCTACCACTTCCTACAAAGGAAGCACAGGCCAGGATATATGGATATACCATCCTACCCTCCACAGCCTCCTTATCCAGACATTTTTCAGAGGAAATACCGGGTGCAAGCACGGTATAAAGAGACAGTCTCTGCACCCAGTTGCAGTAACTCTCTCCCCTTTGAACGGGACTGTGACTGCCAGTCATGTGTGTATGCTATCTGGAGCAACACTGTAGGCCACAGCTCCCCCACTCATGCCAAACCAGCTAAGGACTCCGAAGACTCACCTATCCCAGAGCCACCCACTCCATCTCCAGCACCAGCTGTCCAGAAGACACCTGAAAAGATGGAAGCAGAGGACGCTCCACTCACCGCAACTCCGGAACCTGAGACCAACGTTTCAACCATGGCTCTAGACCTGACTGCACCACAACTAGCAGAACTGCACCCTGAGGATTGCAACTGCACTCCATGCCTCTCACAGCTCCTAATAGAGGCTCAGGCAATCACTGAAAATGACCCAAGCTTGGACCTAAACTTGGCCGCTGCTGAGGGACCACAACCATCTG
This sequence comes from Palaemon carinicauda, assembly GCF_036898095.1. Taxonomy (NCBI): domain Eukaryota; kingdom Metazoa; phylum Arthropoda; class Malacostraca; order Decapoda; family Palaemonidae; genus Palaemon; species Palaemon carinicauda. Next base: position 18,233,294 of record NC_090757.1, read on the forward strand.
TCAGCCAACCCAAACAGCTTGTCAAATTCAAGATGGCAGCTGTAGAAGGCTCACCGTCATATGCAGCAGTTGCTGCTATTGCCACCGCCAACCCTGGCATCAAGATCACAGCCAGGGCCAACCTAAAAGGGGATTTAATCATATCCCCGAAGGACCTTGCCAGTGTCAACATCCTCCAACAGGAAACCTCCCTGACCCTCCTGGACCCCGAGAAGAGACTTAGACAGGCAGTGATCTATCGGTTTCCTGTAGACATGCCACTGTCATTCGTCACCGACTGCAGCAATGTTGCAAAAGCCGAGAGGAAGCTGGACCACCGCAAACTTCCCACCAAGGAAGTAACTGTCACCTTTATTGGGCAAGTCCCTAAAGCACTGGATTTGGGCCTCTGGGGAAAGTTTCCCATCAGAAGTCCAAAGCGAGAACCACTGCGCTGTTACAACTGCCAGCGCTATGGGCACCATAAAGAAGAGTGCAGGAACCCTACAATGTACGGAGTCTGCAGCCACCGCCATCCCACACAGGACTGCATTAACGCACATCAGAATGGGACAAAAACCCAGGCAAAATGTCCCAATTGTGCGGGACCTCACCATGCATGGAACAAGAATTGTCCTGAATTCTTGAAGAGGCTACCAACCCCACTGGCAGCCCCACCGACCAAACCTGAGGCTGCACCAAGGCAGACACCTAACAAACCTGAGGCTGCACCAAGGCAGGCACCGAAACCCCAGCGGATTCAGCGAACCAGGCCTCCCAGACGACAATCCGAGACTCCTCCTCCAGGAGCCCCTACTGCAGCCACGGACCAAGAACCCAGCGCTGTTGTTAGCCCAGCTGAAGAGCCAACCTCCAGTGCTGTGAAATCTCCTCCCCAACCCCCAGCAATATCTGCCATCTTATCCCTGGCTGAGGCCCTGCCAGTGGATACCTTGATCCCCCTAGTACTGCAACTACTAGTCAAAGTCTGCTCCCTTGCTAAGACTCCCTCCTCTGTAATTCATTCCCTCCTCAGTCCCTTAGTTTCACCCTCCCCGGTGCAGAGATAGGCATCTATGCTTAAAACTGCCACTTTTTCCTACTACTCGAATTCTTCCCTCCTCTCCCAGTCTCTCCTACTTACTGGGACTTACTGCTATCAACACTTTTACCTACTACTAAAACCTTTCATTTCGGCTCCAAATGGTCCTGCTTTTTGGTCCGCAAGGTCATGCTCTTGGTGCTGAGCGACCACACTGGCAACCACGCTCAAGGGGCTGAGCAGTTGCAAGACCTAATTTTGCCAACCTGGCGACTATGCTCAAGGGGCTGAGCGGTCGCACCTGCAGCTACGCTCAAGGAGCTGAGCGGCTGCAAATCCAGACATGAGAGACTGGTACTGCTGTGACACTATTGCCTACTTAGGGCAATAAATACTACGGGCTGCTACACAAAAGCCCGTGTCCAGCAGTAAGGCTGGGCAATCTTTTAATTTTATACCTATTTTTTGTGTTTGAATACCTACGGGCCTAACAATAAAAAGGCCCGTGCCAACAAGAAGTGTTGGCTTTAATACACCAACAACAACAACAACAACTGTAATTCTCACTTTAACTTTACTTCCTGAAGAGGGTCGATGTTTATTGACCGAAATATAGTGTGATTTATTCATATTTCCTGTGTTTCTTTTATGGGCCTTTTTGAAAAAACATATATATATATATATATATATATATATATATATATATATATATATATATATATATATATATATATACATACACGTATACTGTATATACACACACACACACACACACACGCACACACATATATATATATATATATATATATATATATATATATATATATATATATATATATATATATATTATGTATTATACATATGCTATTGTTGTATATAGCATGATTGTATATAGCATGATATATATTGTATATATACTAAAAAATATATCATTTTATGAAAAGTGTAAATCTGTAAGAAGCAAAAATCATAAAGATAAAAAAAGGGCAAATATTTCCCTTTTCAATGAGCTTACTAAGACGAGTATCCAGGAAAGTTATATAGTTAGTTTTATAGTTAGATAAGTATATAGTTTTTACGGAGATGAGAGATATGGTGAGACCAGAATGAAGAAATTGTACGAGAAAATGGGAGGTTTTAGGGCAAATATTAATTTTTTTTACCATTTAAGTGCAATTTGCTCTTAGTTTTTCCATGAATATAATTTAATTAGATTATGAATCAGTGTAGATAGCTTAACGTTGGGAAAGGATTTGTATATCGTCATGATCAGCAAAGTTGCACTATAGTCCATTTCTTTTATCGAGGCATATTTGCACCGACTCGTAGGGGTGCCCTTTTAGCTCGGAAAAGTTTCCTGATCGCTGATTGGTTGGACAAGATAATTCTAACCAATCACCGATCAGGAAACTTTTCCGAGCTAAAAGGGCACCCCTTCTAGTCGGTGCAAATATGCCTCGATAAAAGAAATGGACTATAGTCATGGTCACCAATACTAGGTTGGTTTGTTGAGGGTGATCAGACAAAAATTACCCACCATTGCTAATCTGCAGTGGCCAATGAAGTGTGGGGAGGATAATTGGCCAAACTATAGACAAAAATAAAGGCGTGCCTGATGTTTTTGCAGTGAACTAAAAAACGTCTGCATTTGTTGTTGTTGTTGTTGACTAAATGATTGTGGTGGCCTGCTGGTAGTGTCCTTGCCTGGGGACTCCCAGACTGGGGTTAGAGTCCCGCCCAAGCTCGTTAGTTCCTTTTGTCGCTGCAACCTCACCATCCTTGTGAGCTAAGGAAGGAAGGTTTTGGGGGAGCCTAGAGGTCTATCAGCTGAGTCATCAGCAGCTATTGTCTGGTCCTCCTGGCTCCTAGTTTGGGTGGAGTGGGGCGCTTGGCCGCTGATCACATGTAATATGACCAGTCTCTAGGGCATTGTCCTGCTTGATAGGGCAATGTCACTGTCCCTTTTCTTTGCCATTCATAAGTGGCCTTTAAACCTTAAATCTTCAAATGGGCAACATTTTGAAGATACTGTTCTAACTTAAAGAAATGAATTTCATTTTAGAAATTGATATCAATCCATCAACCCTACCTGGTGAAACGAGACCTTGGTGGCCTTAAGAACACAGAAAACCAAAGGTGACCGTCGGCGATGTTTTTGTTGGTTGTTGTGTTGAAGAGATGTTGGAATTGCCTCTTTTCTTCGTCGCCAGCGACGGGCAGAACTCTTTCGATCTGAAAAGAGAGATAGTTTAGGAAGACACTTGAGATATTTTTATGTGAAAATTTATATTGAAAAGAAGTTTATTACTGTGATGAGTTTGTATGGAATATTTTTTTCCACTGCAATGAGATGCATTTTTTTTCATATGGTCCGGATATCGAATGGTAAATGTCGAATCTTCTAATCACTCTCTCTCTCTCTCTCTCTCTCTCTCTCTCTCTCTCTCTCTCTCTCTCTCTCTCTCTCTCTCTCTCTCTCTCTATATATATATATATATATATATATATATGTATATATATATATGTATATATATATGTATATATATATATATGTATATATATATATATATGTATATATATATGTATATATATATATATATGTATATATATATATATATATATATATATATATATATATATATATGTATATATATATATATATATATGTATATATATATGTATATATATATATGTATATATATATATATATATATGTATATATATATATATGTATATATATATATATATATATATATATATATATATATATATATATATGTATATATATATATATATATATATATATATATATATATATATATATATATATATATATATATACACATATATAAATACCCACAATAATGTCTTAACTTCCTCTAATTATTTACACATTTATTTGCCAAATATGCCCATCGATTATCGCTACAAAGCAGTGCATACATTTAAACCTAATCGTGCGTTCAATGACAAGGCTATATGTTAATTAACATTATCTTACAAGTAAATAAGTATATGTAAACAACATGAATAGAACACATCAGGACCCAATTCCTCTCCTCACCATGCCATCCTCCTTTTCCAGAGCGAACCACTGGTTGGCAATGAATTCGTACTTGAGTCCCGTCTGCACATCTCGGAAAACCATGTAGTTGAGATACCAAGACGCGTTGGGGCCTTTTCCAGAATTGTCGTGCCAAACCCTGATGTATTCTAGATGCCCAAGTGGTCTGTGTGTGAATTTAACATATACTCTCAGTCGTTAGTAATAGTTATTATGAAATAATGTCTTGGAAACCAAAAAGAAATTAGAATAAATTTTATGATAGATAATGTATTCTAGGTGCCCGAGTGGTTTGTGTGTGAATTTAACATATACTTTCAGTCGTTAATATTATTATTATTATTATTATTATTATTATTATTACTATCCAAGCTACAACCCTAGTTGGAAAAGCAAGATGCTATAAGCCCAGGGGCTCCAACAGGGAATAATAGCCCAGTGAGGAAAGGAAATAAGAAAATAATTAAATGAAGAGAACAAATTAACAATAAATCATTCTAAAATAAGTAACAACGTCAAAACAGACATGTCATATATAAACTATTAACAACATAAAAAACAAATATGTCATAAATAAACTATAAAAACAAAAAAGAAATTAGAATAAATTTAATGATAGATAATTTTTGAAGGTATGATTGTGTTTATGATTTTCTTTAAACATAGAAATAAATAAGTTACTATAAAATTTATTGAGAACAATGAAGGAAATTAGAATAAATTTAATGATAAATAAAATTGCAGGTATGATAGTTTATAATTTTCTTTAAACATAGAAATAAATAAGAGTTACTATAATATATATTGAAAACAATTAAGAAATTAGAATAAATTTAATGAAAAATAATAGTCCAGGTATGATTATGTTTTTAATTTTCTTTAAACATAGAAATAAATAAGTTACTATAAAATCTATTGTGAACAATGTAGGAAATTAGAATAAATTTAATGATAAAGGATATTGCAGGTATAATTGTATCTATAGTTTTCTTTATTTATAACAAATATTTTTTTCAATCATTAAACATGAAAGTGGGAGACAAACTAAGGTCAGATTGGTAAAAGTTACTGTAAATCAATATCTTAAAAAACAGTGGAGGAAATTAGAATAAATTTAATGTTAGATAATATTGTAGTTATGATTACATTTATCATTGTCTTTAAACATTATTTTTGTTTAAACAAGAAAATTGAAAACAAACAAAGGTCAGATTACTATGGAGGAAATTAGAATAAATTTAATGTTAGATAATATTGTAGTTATGATTACATTTATAATTGTCTTTAAACATTATTTTTGTTTAAACAAGAAAATTGAAAACAAACTAAGGTCAGATTACTAAGTTACTATAAATCAATATCTTGAAACACAGTGAAGGAAATTAGAATGAAATTAATGATAGATAATACTGCCGTTATGATCATATTAATAAGTTTCTTTAAACATAAAAGTGGAATACACGAACTAAGATCAGATTGTAAACTTTTTAATCTATCATGTTTTTTTTTCTTTGCTAGCATGTACGGACAGATGAATACACACACAGTCACAATCGTATCTTTCAACCTTATTTAACCTGTATCAGATATTGCCAAGGAGTGCAATTCCCTAATTAGAACCTGATTAATTAATACCTCTAGCAATGTACAGGATAGCGTGTACCAATTAACAATTCGGGAAATCATTTTGATCCGAATGAAGGACTACTCAGGATACATCTAAGACTTTTCCCCGTTCACCAAACCACAAGATAATTGTATTCTTGATTCCTCTCTTTCTACTTTATTTCCAGTCATTGAGATGGTAGATTAATTCATTAATTAAGATATAGAGTATTCTTATTTGTCCGTACTAATCTTATACACAATCTAAGGAAATTAACACGATGCCGTTAGAATATAAATCACATCCAAAAATCAGATATTAATACTTTTCTTTTACTATCCCTTTTATTAAATCTTCGTATTAGTCAAATATCATCATGAACACACACACACACACGCACACACACACACACACCTGGTTTTGAATGTCTTATACATATAGTGTATATGAAAAAACAAACAACACCAAATGCAGCTGTTTCTAGTCCACTGCAGGACAAAAGCCTCAGATAAGTCGATTCATGTTTGGGCTTAGGGCATTTTCATCAACACGCTGGTTACTGCCGATTAGTAATTGTAGAAGACTTTAGTCCGATCGCTCGCGGAAGACCAACCTAGTATGGTTGGTCTTGAATAGTACAGCTTTGCAGATCAAGACGATACACAAACCCTTCCACCTAGTCAAGGTGACCCTACTCAGAAAGTATGTATATATATATGTGTATATATATATATATATATATATATATATATATATATATATATATATATATATATGTGTGTGTGTGTGTGTGTGTGTGTGTGTGTGTGTATGTGTTGTAATATATATGGTGTTTATATTCAGTATATGTATGTGTGTGTGTATGTATATATATATATATATATATATATATATATATATATATATATATATATATAAATATATGTATATATATGTTTGTATATATATATATATATATACAATATGTTTGTATATATATATATATATATATATATATATATATATATATGTATATATATATATATGTATATATATGTATATATATATATATATATATATATATATATATATATATATATATATATATATATATATATTACACCTAATCTGTGAAATTGCCCATTTCATGAAGTGGGGCAAACCACTTGCCCAGTTCATGAAATGGGCAGTTTCATGTATGAATCTTAAAATTTGTTCCAAACTAGTTGTTAAAAAAGAAAAAGTTGTTTTAGAATCTTTTATCAAGTGTTGTAATACAAACACTTTTAACATAATATGTGATGGCATTTTCAAATTATCTTGTATAACCCTTTCAAGCATTAGTCATGGAAGAACAAATAGCAAGTTATGCTGCCTCGTGGTCTACTGAATATGAGAAGACTGTAATTGCCATTTTGAAGAGAGGAAAGACTGGACAGACGCTTAAAAGAGAACACTACCACATCTTGCAAAATTTTCAGATTGCCCCCTTTGGTGAAATAGAAACAGTTAAAAAGAAGAATGAAAAATATATGGCAACTAAAGAATCAGTCACAGGAATTATCCAACAAGCCCACATTAACACCGGCCATGGCGGCGAAAAGAAGACTTACAAGGAGGCGTGTGAACAATATGGAAATATTCCAAGATCAATTGTGTCACCATATATCGTGCATTGTGAGCGCTGTGTTGAAAAGCGTCGCAGAAAAGTAACGGCAGCAGGAGTTGTAGTCAGACCACTGTCCGTAAGAGATCTCAATCTAAGAGGACAAGTAGGTCTGGTCGATGCAGACTATGAAGGATGGAAGTTATCGCTTTATTCTGCACTATATGGAGTATTTAACGAAGTTTTATGTGATTCGTCCCCTGAAATCAAAGACAATAGCTGAGGTTACCAATGAACTTTTCATATCCTTCAGTCTGACAATGTACGTGAATTTACAGCTGAAGTGATCCAAGAACTTGCTTCACTATGGCCTGAACTCATTTAAGTAAATGGGCGTCCTCGGCATCCCCAGTCAGGGATCTATTGAAAGAGGTAATGGGGATATGAAACTCAAGCTCATGGCATGGATAAGAGACAATAATTGTGCTAAATGGAGTTATGGTGTCCGTTTTGTTCAGTGGGCCATGAACAGTTCATATCATGAGGCAATCGAGATGACTCCCTATAAAGCACTCACTGGCAACAAACCAAGGTGTGGTCTTAAGTCAAATTTACCAGATGCATTCATCAGCAAAATATCGTCTGGTATTGAAGAAGAAGAACTTGAAAGGCTTATAGAAGTTCCACTTACCGGAGATTCAGCTCGGGATGACCTAATATCAGTAGACCCTGAATGTGAACGTGAACCACATCCAGTTGCAGACTCTCAGCAGCAACCTGCTATGGAACAAGAAAATATCTCAAACGAAGTATTGCATCCAGGAAAACAGGCAAGAAAGGAAGCTGAGTATGGTCTTCACAAACAAGCTCAACGAATGTTAGCACGCAGCACTAGATCAATGCGAGCAGTTGATGTTGGAAACAATGTGTCTGTACTGGTGTCTCAATTTGACCGTAGTAAAGGAGACCCCCCCTAACATAGTAGGTGTTGTATTAGCAGTTGAAGACAGTGGTTGTGTGATTGGCACAAAAAGTGTAATTATCAAGGGTAAACTTGCCAGAAATCAATTCGAATTTGTTAAAGGACTTTTGCCTGAAAATATCCCCAAACAACAGTTAAGTATTCGCGAACTAGTTCGAGCAGGAAGTGTGTGGTGGCCAAGGATACCAGAGATGTCTTTGCAGGAGCAATTGCTTGTCAAAGCGGTGTTCTTGTTTGAAAGCTAGCCTTCGATGCAACAGTGCTTGCCACAGCCACAGATCATGTGACAATATTGACAAATAATTACTGTAAATTTGTTTGATATGTATGACCATAGCTTACATAGCCGTGAAATTTGTCTATTTTTAATGATTAAAACAGCTGTTTAAATTTTTTTATTTTATTTTATTAGAAGTGTTTTTTTTTTTTTTCAACTTAAAATAATTTATTATTTTTCCTTATTTTGACCCCAATACTAAAAAATATATATAACCAGTTTGTGTGTGTGTGTATTTATTGCTGTTCAGTTTTAGTAATATATATTTCAATAAGTTGTGTTTAAAGTAGCTTGTTTCATTAAGTAAAGTCCTTTCGTGTTGGTTAGTTTTTCCCCCTTCCTGCGCGAGATTCATATATATAAAAAGGTTCTTTTTGTACCAAAGATATATTTTCATGCATCATGGCTGCCCATTTCATGAAATGGGTAAGGGTTCATTTGCTCATTTCAGGAAGTGGGCTAACCACTTTCCCATTTCATGAACTGGGCAAGTGGTTTGCTCACTTCATGAAATGGGCAAGTGGTTAGCCCACTTCATGAAATGGGCAATTTCACAGATTGGGTGGAACACATATATATATATATATATATATATATATATATATATATATATATATATATATATATATATATATATATATGTGTGTGTGTGTGTGTGTGTGTGTGTGTATATATATATATATATATATATATATATATATATATATATATATATATATATATATATATATATATATATATATATATATATATATATATATATATACACACACACATACATACTGATGCTGTGTATTCCACACTTCAACACATCACCCCCTTAAACAGCCATGGAACAGGACATGTACCAGATACCCGTTAAGTTCGTACCTTCAGGAACCACACCTCCCCCCCCCTCATAAGTATAAAGGGATGTGTGCCTGAAGAGTAAAGAGAAATGAAATATAATCTGCCATTCATTTTGGAATGGGATACGAGAATGGTGCCTTCAAAAATCGTGCATGAGGTGTCGCCAATTTCAGGTCATTGTGACCGAAAAATTCCATTTAGGTGTGATAGCTCACGGCAGGGACCAGAATGCAAATGCCATTAAGGGGGAAAGAGCTTTTGCAGCGAGAGAACAGAATGCTGATGTTCTCACAACTCCTTTGTTCACTATTGCGATGTGTCATGATGGGACGAAGGCAGATGAGAAAGGTTGCGCGTTTTATCCGGGATGCATTTAGGATTTGTTTGGAGGTTGCCGCGTCTTTCTTCACCCATTTAGGCTTTGTTTAGACGTTACTGCGTCTTTCTTCACCCATTTGGGATTTGTTTAGACGTTGTTGCGTCTTTCTTTACTCATTTTGGATTTGTTTAGACGTTATTGCGTCTTTCTTTACTCATTTAGGCTTTGTTTAGACATTGTTGCGTCTTTCTTTACTCATTTAGGCTTTGTTTAGACGTTGTTGCGTCTTTTTTACTCATTTAGGATTTGTTTAGACAGTGTTGCGTCTTTCTTTACTCATTTAGGCTTTGTTTAGACGTTGTTGCGTCTTTTTTTACTCATTTAGGCTTTGTTTAGACGTTGTTGCGTCTTTTTTTACTCATTTAGGCTTTGTTTAGACGTTGTTGCGTCTTTTTTTACTCATTTAGGCTTTGTTTAGACGTTGTTGCGTCTTTTTTACTCATATAGGATTTGTTTAGACAGTGTTGCGTCTTTCTTTACTCATTTAGGCTTTGTTTAGACGTTGTTGCGTCTTTTTTACTCATTTAGGATTTGTTTAGACAGTGTTGCGTCTTTCTTTACTCATTTAGGCTTTGTTTAGACGTTGTTGCGTCTTTTTTTACTCATTTAGGCTTTGTTTAGACGTTGTTGCGTCTTTTTTTACTCATTTAGGCTTTGTTTAGACGTTGCTGCGTCTTTTTTTACTCATTTAGGCTTTGTTTAGACGTTGTTGCGTCTTTTTTACTCATATAGGATTTGTTTAGACAGTGTTGCGTCTTTCTTTACTCATTTAGGCTTTGTTTAGACGTTGTTGGGTCTTTCTTTACTCATTTAGGCTTTGTTTAGACGTTGTTGCGTCTTTTTTTTACTCATTTAGGCTTTGTTTAGACGTTGTTGCGTCTTTTTTACTCATTTAGGATTTGTTTAGACAGTGTTGCGTCTTTCTTTACTCATTTAGGCTTTGTTTAGACGTTGTTGCGTCTTTCTTCACCCATTTAGGCTTTGTTTAGACGTTGCTGCGTCTTTCTTTACTCATTTGGGATTTGTTTAGATGTTGCTGCGTCTTTCTTCACCCATTTAGGCTTTGTTTAGACGTTGTTGCGTCTTTCTTTACTCATTTGGGATTTGTTTAGACTTTATTGCGTCCCTCTTTGCTCATTCAGGATTTGTTGAGACGTTGTTGCGTCTTTCTTTACTCATTTAGGCTTTGTTTAGACGTTGTTGCGTCTTTTCTTTACTCATTTGGGATTTGTTTAGACGTGTTGCGTCTTTCTTTACTCATTTGGGATTTGTTTAGACGTTGTTGAGTCTTTCTTTACTCATTTGGGATTTGTTTAGACGTTGTTGTGTCTTTCTTTATTCATAAACAATTTGGAAGATAAGTATGCTCACTTTTCGATAGGGTTTGTAACATAATTTTTTTTAGACTGTGGTATGTCGTTTTAGACTCTTCAACAATTAAATATATTCATATGCTCACTTTTAGATAGCTTTTATAACATACCTTTTTTTTCTTTTAGACGGTGGTATGTCGTTTTAGACACAACAATCTAATAGATTTATATGCTCACTTTTAGATTTTGTGACATTTCTTTCTAGACATTGTTTTAGACTTTTCAAAAATTTAATAGATGCATACTTTTGTTTTTTTAGACATTGGTGCTTTGTTTATTTACTCTATAATTTGATAAATTCATATGCTCACTTTTAGAAGGCTTTTGTGACTTTGTTTTTCTAAGACATTGGTATGTCGTTTTATACTCTTCAAGAATTTAATAAATTCATATGCTCACTTTGAGACAGGTTTTGGTATATACTTTTTTAGTGTAGACATTGGTGCTTCGTTTTTTTTACTCTTCGATAATTTAATAGATTCTTATATTTATTTTTAGACAGGTTTTGTGGCATCTGTTTATGTCAATTTGTATAGGCTTCAGGTTTATATCGGTATAGTGATTCTTTTGTGACAGATTGAACACAGACTCTTCCTGTACAGTCCTTGAAGTAGACTACTGATTACTTATTCTTATTTTCTCACCTCAAACAATTTGCACTTATCGAAAATGTGTAAATAGTAACAATACATAAAGTAGAAATAGTCAATAGAATTTCTGTACAGTCCTTGAAGTAGACTACTGATTACTTTTTCTTATTTTCTAACCTCAAACAATTTGCACTTTTCGAAAATGTGTAAATAGCAACAATACATGAAGTAGAAATAGTCAATAGAAATAGAATTTGCAAATTAAAGTTTTCCACGAACTGGTAATATTTCGAAAGGATACCACATACTCTATTAGTGGTAGTTTTAGATTCATTGCAGAGGCAGGTTTTCTGAAAGCTAATTAACTTTTATAAGGACATCTTTACTTTTATGGTTTGGAATATAATTTAATTTTATAACCTATTGATAACAAATGATATCAGCGTCATTGACCTTCGATGTTAGGATGCCAGATAACTCAAAATCAATCAATGAATCAATCAATCAATCAACCATGCTCTAGAATTAAATTGTAATATAACATGCTATTTTTTAAAGGCTCCTCATGATCAGTGTCCAAGCCCCCTCCCCCACCTAAGCTAGGGCCAGGAAGTGCCAGGCAATGGCTGTTGATGGCTCAGTAGGTAGATTTATAGGTTCCCCCAAACCTTGCACCCTTAGCTCACAAGGATGGTGAGGTGGCAGACACTACAAAAAACTAACGACCTTGAGCGGGGCTTGAACCCTGGTCCGGCGATTGCCAGGCACAGACGTTTCCAGTAGGCCATCTCAACCCTAAATAAGTTGATACTCCTATTCTACCAAAGACCTGGTGCAAAAGAGCCATATCCTGTTCTCTCTCTCTCTCTCTCTCTCTCTCTCTCTCTCTCTCTCTCTCTCTCTCTCTCTCTGTATATATATACATATATATATATATATATATATATATATATATATATATATATATATATATATAATATATGAATATATGTATATATATATAAGTATATATATATATATATATATATATATATATATATATATATATATATATATATATATATATATATATATATGTGTATATGTATATAAGTATATATATGTGTATATAAGTATATATAAGTATATATATGTATATGTATATACAGTATATATGTGTATTATGTATATTATGTATATATATATATATGTATATGTATATACAGTATATATATGTATATATATATATATATATATATATATATATATATATATATATATATATATATATATATATATATATATATATATATATATATATAACATCTTACCGCGGGATAGCCATGACGAAAACATCGACTCCAGCCTTCCGGAAAATCTTCCGCTTGTCGTCACCAAAAGTCCGGACTTCCGTCTCGCCGCGTTCTCCCGTCAGGACGAACTGCACCGTCGAGTCCGTCTGCGCGCCCTTCAGGTTCCCAGTGAAGACTAGGATCTCGTAGAGATATCCATCCTGCACGTGATTATCCGGTAATGGTGTAGCTCCGAGCTGTGAGGAAATATGTGGCGAGCGAAATATCTTATTACAGAATCATTACTTTTTTATTCTCGTGACTTTTTTTTTTCTTTTTTTTTTTTTTTTTTGGTAAATTTCAACGAGTGATTTTTATGTTTTGTTTGGCTTTAAAATACTTTTGTCTTTATGAATATTTATTTTAATTTATTTTCAGGTTTTTTGAGGATGAACCATTATTCTAAGTAACGAGCAAATCTAAGTCAATTCCCACTCCATTAAAATTTAAATTACTTTTGACTTTAATTCTGAATTCAAAGTAGCGAGCGAATCTAAGTCGAATTTAGACTTAATTAAAACAAGGATTTCTTTGGACTTCAATTTTGAATAATCAATGGGAGGACTTTTAATAATCTGTAATTCAAGTAGCTTAATTTCTTGAAGCTAATCGTCTAATCATGAATAGCTAAGAGAGAGAGAGAGAGAGAGAGAGAGAGAGAGAGAGAGAGAGAGAGAGAGAGAGAGAGAGAGAGGTGGGGTGGGGGAATAAACATCCATCGATTTCAAAGGGAAAAATGAAGAGACCACTTCCAACAAGGGATAAAAATTTGAAAAATTCTTGAGAGAGAGAGAGAGAGAGAGAGAGAGAGAGAGAGAGAGAGAGAGAGAAGGGGGGGGGGGGGTAATTCAACACTATATACCACCACGCTTATGAACTACCACAACTTACCTTCTTAACATCTCTCCTATCCATCACACGAGCCCAGATCAGAAGAATGAAGAATATGCTGAGAGCGATAATGAGAGTCAGGTAGATGGTTAAGTTGTCCGTGAATCCTATGTTGGCGAACACGAAGCTGAAATCGATTGTGTTCGGTGGAATGAACAGCCCCGCGCCAAAGCTGGTCAAATGGTTCGAGGCGCAGCGGGTGGTTGAGTGGTCGGAATTGACAACCTGTTGGCGAGGGAGATGGTGAAATTATTTGCCTCGTTGGGTTTTGGACCCAAGTGTAGTGTTGGTTTAAAGGTTCCTTGTGGATGGTAAAGGCAAGATTTGCCTGGTGGGGTTTTGGACCCAAGTCTAGTGATGGTTTAAAGGTTACTTGTGGATGGTAGAGGCAAGTTTTGCCTGGTGGGGTTTTGGACCCAAGTGTAGTGCTAGTTTAAAGGTTCCTTGAGGATGGTAGAGGCAAGATTTGCCTGGCTGGGCTTTAGACCCAAGTGCAGTCCTGGTTTAAAAGTTCGTTGTGGATGGTAGAGGCAAGATTTGCTTGTTGAAGTTTTGAACCCGTCTAGTGCTGGTTTAAAGGTTCCTTGTGGATGGTAAAAACAAGATTTGCCTGGTGGGGTTTTGGATCCAAGTGTAGTGCTAGTTTAAAGGTTCCTTGTGGATGGTAGAGGCAAGATTTGCCTGGTGGGGTTTTGGACCCAACTATAGTCCTGGTTTAAAGGTTCCTTGTGGATGGTAAAGGCAAGTTTTGCTTGGTGGGGTTTTGGACCCAAGTGTAGTGCTAGTTTAAAGGATGTCTTGAATGGCAGAGGCAAGATTTGCCTCGTTGGTTTTAGTACCCTAGTATAGTCATGCTTTAAAGGTTCCTCATGAATGGTAGAGGCAAGATTTGCCTCAATAGGGTTTGGACCCAAGTGTAGCCCTGGTTTAAAAGTTGTCATGAATGGCAGAGGCAGGATTTGCCTCGTTAGTTTTTGTACCCTACTGTAGTTCGGGTTTAAAGGCTGTTCGTGAATGGTTGAGGCAAGACTTGCCCCACTGGGTTTTGTAACCAAGTGTAGTCCTGGTGTGAAGGTTGTTCATGAATGGTAGAGGCAAGATTTGCCTCATTGGGTTTTGTACCCTAAGTGTAGTCCTGATTTAAAGGTATCTTATTAAATGGTAGAGGCAAGATTTTCCTGGTTAGGTTTTGTACACAAGTGTAGTCCTGGTTTAAAGGTTACTCATTAAATGGTAGAGGCAAGATTTGCCTCGTTGGGTTTTGTACACAAATGTAGTCCTGGTTTAAAGGTTACTCATTAAATGGTAGAGGTAATCTTTGCCTCGTTGGGTTTTGTACATAAATGTACTCCTGGTTTAAAGATTCTTTGTGAATGGTAGAGGCAAGAATTGTCTCGTTGGGTTTTGTACCTAGGTGTATTCCTGGTTTAAAGGTTGCTAATGATGGGTAGAGGCTAGAAATGCCTGGTTTGTTTTTGTACCCAAGTGTTGTCCTGGTTTAAAGGTTGTTCGTGAATGGTAGAGGCAGGAATGCTTGGTTGGGTTTTGTACCCAAGTGTAGTCCTGGTTCAAGGGTTATTCATGAAATGGTAGAACCAAGATTTGCCTGGTTGATTTGTGTACACAAGTGTAGTCCTGGTTTAAAGGTTCCTTATGAATGGTAGAGGCAAGAATTGCCTCGCTGGGTTTTGTACATAAGTGTATTCCTGGTTTAAAGGTTGCTCGTGATGGGTAGAGGCAAGATTTGCCTCGTTGGGTTTTGTATGATTTCCCTCGTTGGGTTTTGTACCCAAGTGTAGTCCTGGTTTAAAGGTTGCTCAAGAATGGTAGTGGTAAGAAGTTTATGGGAGAATGCCCTGTAAGGCAATGACCTAGACTAGAGACTGATCATACCGGTATACTGTATACTCCCGGCTTAAAGGTCACTCATGAATGGCAGAGACAAGGAACAGCGACCAATGCTTTGTTGCATATTGAATAAGAACCTATCGAGCTTGAACGGTCCTCGAATCCAAGTCCAATAGATCGCAAGGCAGGGACGTTTCTAAGTGACTAAAAATCCCTTACAAGGACAGAGGATATTGAGGGAAGTTTGCAGGACTATTTTTATGGGAGAGACATTCCAAGCTAAAGGAATGCAGAGTGCACATGACAATACTTTTACCCGGATGTTTTATTCTTGGAATTAGAAATGGACAGACTTAAGAATTGCTGAGAACCATAAGTGAATGTGAGAGACAGTTTGTGAATTCATTATTCATTCCAATGTATTGTTTGTTGAAAGTTAAAAGACCAATAGTAAAAAACAACTTACAATTCATATGGGTTATAATTTGTACTTATCAATTATTTTTACCTTTATAATTAAGTACTGCAAAGAGCTTTCCGTTTTGTGACAAGAAAATACTATTTCACGAAAAGAGGAAATTTTGTTTTTCAGGTCGAAATGAATAATACTTGAATAGCTATGAGGAAAATATTGCATCATATTAAATGTCAGGTGGTACTGCCAGAAAAAAAAATGGATCGTGTTTTGTCACAATAAAAATATGTACGACTACAAGTGCAACAAAGTGTTTATTTACTTTCACTGAAAAAAACAGCAGAATACCAGAAAATAAGTAATGTACTGTACTGTTCTTATGCAGCAAGTAAATAAAGTAAGGCAGTGTTTACTCGTTGATGTTTATTTTATTTCCCAGCATCACTAATGTTTATTAAACGCGTTTTTCAAAAGTTCCTTTTTATATTTCATAGTTGTCTGTGTCTAATATGATATGAATCATCTAGTTACTTCCTTTCGATTGGATTTAAGTACTTCGAAACTAATTGATCGTTTTGATTGAATTTTTATAAATGCAAAATATAACAAGTTTCTCTAAGATATTAAAGTACAATAGAATGTGACAATTAATGATATTTATAAAAATCTTAAACCTAACTTCAAAGGTTCTTGTTTCTCAAACAGCTGCTATTACATTTGTCCTTGTTCTTTAGTAATTCATCTCATCTTGGGAATTTCCTCTTTTTTAACCACCAAAACTTAAATTTCTCTTGGGATTCTATCATAGCCTTCCCTAGATCTACAAATAAACTACAAGAGAAGTAAGAATCAATTAAAATACTTAAAGGACAGTAACAAGTAACAACATTGAAATAGATATTTCATGTGTAGAATATAAAAAGAGACTATGTAAGCTTGTTCAACATAAAAACATTTGCGGGAAGTTTGAACTTCTGAAGTTCCACTGACTTTAACTGCCCGATTAGGAATATCATTCCAAGTTCCACCTACTCTAACTGCCTGATTAGGAAGATCATTCCACAACTTGGTCACAGCTGTATTAAATACTGTGTAGTATTGAGCATCATGATGCAGAAGGCATGACTTTTAGAATTAATGAATAATTAGTATTAATAACAGGATGGTACTATCCTGGAAGATCTGAATGCAAAGGATGGTCAGAATTATGACAAATCTTATGCAGCATGTATAACGAACTGACCGAACGAGGTTGCTAGAGATTAATATCTATATCAGGAATAAGAAATTTAATGGACTGCAAGTTCCTGTCCAACAAATTAAGATGAGAATCAGTAGCTTAAGACCAGACAGGACAGTACTCGAAACATGTTACAAGACTCATTAAGCCAAGTTTTTGTGCAATTAAAGAAGAGATATACCGAAAGTGTTTCTCAATAGTTGCCATCAAGAATCGAGCATAAATTTTAAGAGTTAAAGAATAGAAAAAAAAAATTAATGCTTAGACCCATATGTTTAGGAGTCACTGCCCTGATCTACTCACAATCAAACTTATAGTTTTATTAGGATTTAGCTTCATGCTCCATTATTTTCACCAAGCATTAATTTTGGTAGATCTCTATTAAGGGATTCAGCAACCCCAGATCTACATTGACGAGATGGATTTATGGCAAAGAGAGTGGCATCATCTGCATATGATATTTTTATAGGCCAAACCATATGTCATGTATATATATTATAAAAAATAATGGAAAGTAATAGGACAAGAACACTATCCCGAGGGTTTCTTGTTTCCCTACAGCATCAAAGTTCCTCTCCCACTCATGAATCCCTACTGTTGTCTACCAATCTTAACATTCTCTCTCCATCTCGCATCTAGAAACCTCTCCAAAACTTTCAAACGATGCTCTGCTAGTTCAATTCCATTGTAGTTACCACATTCCATGACATCACCTTTCTGCTTAAATATAGATACCATTGGACTCTAATCCCAATCTTTAGGCCTTATTTACTCTCCTCATATTACTCTTAATAAATCTAGCACCCAATCTTTCCCCTCGGTGGCTAGCTAGCATCTAGACCATTTCGATTTGAAACTTTGATGGACCTTTTCCATTTTACTCGATGCCGGCTTCACTTCTGTATTCCGGATCTCCATCACTGTCACCTCTACTCTTTGTCGTTGTCCCACCTCCTCTCTCTCATTTTCGGTATTCAATAGTTCAAACATTTTTTCCATATCCTCTTAATGTCTTTATCAATATACAATATATTTTCATCTCTATCCTTTTCCCCAGCCTTTCATTTAATTGCTTTACCGCTCTTCCAATAGCTATACCTACTATCCTATTAGAATCAATTTCTCTGTACCTAACCTCTGTACATTGTTTATGCCCTAATATCCAGTCCTTATATGCCTTTGATTTGCTTTTATCTGACTCTTGTACCTCTGTATCCCACCACCATTTTCTTTCCTTCTGCTGGTTTTCCCACTACTGTACTTCCTCTGTTTCCCTTTTGTATATTTCTCTCACATCCGGCTAGATATTTTCCACTCTATTACCCTGTCCAATCTGTAAGTTCTACCTTTCTAGTCGTCTCTCTCTCTCTCTCTCTCTCACACAATCCCTCTTAAATTCATCTACTATCTGATGATGGATTAACCTCTAAAGCAGTGGTTCCCAAACTATCTTACCTGACGCCCCCTTTCTGCTTCCAGTAGACTCGTACGCCCCCTCTCCTCTCTTTTTTTTTATATGAAATGATTCTTACATTTATTTTTTAGCATTGTACAGGAAAACAGATTTCTGCTTGTATTACATTTTAATAATGAAAGCCACTCAAACAAATAATAGTACATTCCAGTAACTAAAAACGAAACCTTTGGTTCAAAGTGAGCGAAAAAAAGCTTGAACATTAGCAGATAGGCAAAATTGAGTTGCAGTTTTAAGAATAGATAATTTGAAAACATGGCCTATAATATTCGGAAATAATTATGAGACTAAGGCACAATTTCTGAGATGGATGCTGCAGTTCTTTTAATGATTTTATTATTCTATTAAACAAGTAATTTCAAGCAAATGACTTCACGCCCCCCTTGTATCGTCC
>NC_090757.1:18265112-18267612 GCF_036898095.1 Palaemon carinicauda
ACCACATCCTTTTCAGAGTCAGTCTAGTCTTCATATCGTCCCTTCAAGCCCTAGCTACAACTACTTTTTAGCCTTTTACCATACTTCTATTACAGCCTTCTCTCGTCCTTATTTCTGTTCACCCTCTACTTAATCATTGTCAAAGCTGGTAGATAAATGAAGTTCCTTTGTACGAATTATATAACAAATGTTAGGATGCCGTGAATGAACCTTTCAGGCGGCTAGTGAGATTAGCAGACTCCAAAGGGGAAACATTTAATGAATGGAGATTTGTGCAAAGTTTTCGGAGGCAAATGCTAGAGATCAAATGAAACATTGATGCCCAGGCTTTCTATCCTTACTACAAAGAATTTTGAGTATGAGAGAGAGAGAGAGAGAGAGAGAGAGAGAGAGAGAGAGAGAGAGAGAGATATCCCTAAAGCGTAAACCAGATAGTAAAAACTGAGATTTTAATCCCAAACTTTTATGTTATAAACATTATATGTATATATATATATATATATATATGTTTATATGTATATATATATGTATATATAATATGTATATATACTTGTGTGTGTATATGTGTATATATATATGTATATATATATATATATATATATATATACAGTATATGTACACAAATATAAGTATATATATTCACTATATATATATATATATATATATATACATATAAATGTATGTTCGTCTTACATGCGTCATGTACGGCCAGTTGACAATGCTGATTCCGACGGGGTCCCCACAAGTGCCTGTCGGACAGAAGCCCTTTGGGAGAATGATAAAGCTTCGGTTATCTCCCAGGGGCACGACCCATTCCTCCCCATCCAATCTCGTCCTAGGGAGTAAGAAGCACTTGAATTAAGAGGTTCCTGCTGTTCCTTTTTTTTAAGTAACATGTGAAAAGAGTCAATTCCTTTTTAAGTAACATGCGAAAAGTATCAATTCATTTTATAAGTAACATGAGAAAAGTATCAATTCATTTTATAAGTAACTTGAGAAAAGTATTAATTCCTTTGTAAGTAACATGAGAAAAGTATCAATTTCTTTTATAAGTAACTTGAGAAAAGTATCAATTGCTTTTATAAGTAACTTGAGAAAAATATTAATTACTTTTTCAAGTAACATGAGAAAAGTATCAATTCCTTTTATAAGTGACTTGAGAAAAGTATCAATTCCTTTTTTAAGTAACCTGAGAAAAGTATTAATTCCTTTTTTCAGGTAACACGAGAAAAGTATTAATTCCTTTTTTCAGGTAACACGAGAAAAGTATTAATTCCTTTTTCAGGTAACACGAGAAAAGTATCAATTCATTTTTTAAGTAACCTGAGAAAAGTATTAATTCCTTTTTCAAGAAACACGAGAAAAGTATCAATTCCTTTTTCAAGAAACACGAGAAAATTATCAGTTCCCTTTTCAAGAAACACGAGAAAAGTATCAATTCCTTTTTCAAGAAACACGAGAAAAGTATCAATTCCTTTTTCAAGAAACACGAGAAAAGTATCAATTCCTTTTTCAAGAAACACGAGAAAAGTATCAATTCCTTTTTCAAGAAACACGAGAAAATTATCAGTTCCCTTTTCAAGAAACACGAGAAAAGTATCAATTCCTTTTGTAAGTAACATGAGAAAAGTATCAATTCCTTTTTCAAGAAACACGAGAAAAGTATCAATTCCTTTTTCAAGAAACACGAGAAAAGTATCAATTCCTTTTTCAAGTAACATGAGAAAAGTATCAATTCCTTTTTCAAGAAACACGAGAAAATTATCAATTCCTTTTTCAAGTAACATGAGAAAAGTATCAATTCCTTTTTCAAGAAACACGAGAAAATTATCAGTTCCCTTTTCAAGAAACACGAGAAAAGTATCAATTCCTTTTTCAAGAAACACGAGAAAAGTATCAATTCCTTTTTCAAGAAACACGAGAAAAGTATCAATTCCTTTTTCAAGAAACACGAGAAAAGTATCAATTCCTTTTTCAAGAAACACGAGAAAATTATCAGTTCCCTTTTCAAGAAACACGAGAAAAGTATCAATTCCTTTTGTAAGTAACATGAGAAAAGTATCAATTCCTTTTTCAAGAAACACGAGAAAAGTATCAATTCCTTTTTCAAGAAACACGAGAAAAGTATCAATTCCTTTTTCAAGTAACATGAGAAAAGTATCAATTCCTTTTTCAAGAAACACGAGAAAATTATCAATTCCTTTTTCAAGAAACACGAGAAAAGTATCAATTCCTTTTTCAAGAAACACGAGAAAAGTATCAATTCCTTTTTCAAGAAACACGAGAAAATTATCAGTTCCCTTTTCAAGAAACACGAGAAAAGTATCAATTCCTTTTGTAAGTAACATGAGAAAAGTATCAATTCCTTTTTCAAGAAACACGAGAAAAGTATCAATTCCTTTTTCAAGAAACACGAGAAAAGTATCAATTCCTTTTTCAAGTAACATGAGAAAAGTATCAATTCCTTTTTCAAGAAACACGAGAAAATTATCAATTCCTT
>NC_090757.1:18272612-18275112 GCF_036898095.1 Palaemon carinicauda
TAGCTCGGCTTTATTAATTGTGAAATGGCCATAAGAATCTATTACTCGTGTATGTATGCTTGGCTAGCCTTTATTAATTGGGAAATAGCAATGGGAATCTAGCGTGTATGCTAGCTGGGCTATTATCAATTGTGAAATAGCATTGGGAATCTAATGTGTGTGCTAACTGGGCCATTATTAATTGTGTAATGGCAGTGGGAATCTTGTGTGTATGCTTCACTGGGCTTCATCAAGTGTGAAATAGCCATTAGAATCGTTTATTCAAATGTGTATGCTTGGTTGGGCTTTAATTGGTGTGAAATGGCAATGAGAATCTGTTCCTCTTGTGTGCATGCTTCGATTTGCTTTATTGAGTATGAAATGGCAATGGGAATCTAGTGTGTATGTTAGCTGGGTTTTCATTAAGTGTGTTAGGGCAATGAGAATATGTTACTCTGGTCTGTATGCTTAGTGTGGCCTTGTAAAATACCAGTTATAATCTTATACTCTGGTGTGTATGCTTCGATGGGCTTTATTATGTATGAAATAGCAATGGGAATCTAGTGTATATGCTTCGCTGGTCTTTATTAAGTGTGATATGACAATAAGAATATGTTACTCTGGTGTGTATGCTTAGCTGGGCTGTATCAAGTGTGATATGACTATGAGAATCTGTTTACTCTGGTGTGTATGCTTAGCTGGGCTGTATCAAGTGTGATATGACTATGAGAATCTGTTACTCTGTGTGTGTGTGCCTAGCTGGGCTGTATCAAGTGTGATATGACTATGAGAATCTGTTACTCTGGTGTGTGTGCCTAGCTGGGCTGTATCAAGTGTGATATGACTATGAGAATCTGTTACTCTGTTGTGTGTGCCTAGCTGGGCTGTATCAAGTGTGATATGACTATGAGAATCTATTACTCTGGTGTGTGTGCCTAGCTGGGCTGTATCAAGTGCGATATGACTATGAGAATCTGTTACTCTGGTGTGTGTGCCTAGCTGGGCTGTATCAAGTGTGATATGACTATGAGAATCTGTTACTCTGGGCTGTATCAAGTGTGATATGAATATGAGAATCTGTTACTCTGGTGTGTATGCTTAGCTGGGCTGTATCAAGTGTGATATGGACTATGAGAATCTGTTACTCTGGGCTATATCAAGTGTGATATGACTATGCGAAGCTGTTACTCTGGTGTGCATGACTAGCAGGGCTGTATCAAGTGTGATATAACTATGAGAAGCTGTTACTCTGGTGTGCATGCCTAGCAGGGCTGTATCAAGTGTGATATGATTATGAGAATCTGTTACTCTGGGCTGTATCAAGTGTGATATGACTATGAGAAGCTGTTACTCTGGTGTCCATGACTAGCAGGGCTGTATCAAGTGTGTTATGACTATGAGAAGCTGTTACTCTGGTGTGCATGCCTAGCAGGGCAGTATCAAGTGTGATATGACTATGAGAATCTGTTACTCTGCTGTATATGCTTAGCTGGGCTGTAGCAAGTGTGATATGACTATGAGAATCTGTTACTCTGTGTGTATGCCTAGCTGGGCTGTCAGTGTGATATAACTATGAGAATCTGTTACTCTGGCGTGTATGCCTAGCAGGGCTGTATCAAGCGTGATATGGCTATGAGAATCTGTTACTCTGGCGTGTATGCCTAGCAGGGCTGTATCAAGCGTGATATGACTATGAGAATCTGTTACTCTGGCGTGTATGCCTAGCTGGGCTGTCAAGTGTGATATAACTATGAGAATCTGTTACTCTGGCGTGTATGCCTAGCTGGGCTGTATCAAGCGTGATATGGCTATGAGAATCTGTTACTCTGGCGTGTATGCCTAGCAGGGCTGTATCAAGCGTGATATGGCTATGAGAATCTGTTACTCTGGCGTGTATGCCTAGCAGGGCTGTATCAAGCGTGATATGACTATGAGAATCTGTTACTCTGGCGTGTATGCTTAGCTGGGCTGTATCAAGTGTGATATGACAATGAAAATGTTTTACTGTTGTGTGTATGCTGAGATGGGCTGTAATGTTTTACCTTGGTGTGTACGCTTAGCTAGACTGTATGAAGTGGGATATGACAATGTGAGTGTTTTACTGGGTGTGTATGCTTAGATCTGCTGTGTCAAATGTGATATGGCCTTACTCTGGTATGTAGGCTTAGCTGCGATCTATGTAAATTAAGAAACTGTAATCATGTCCTACATACCAGCATGATGTTGCTTCCTATGCCTACTAGATTATCGCCGATTATTTGCAGTTGGTCTGGAACCGTCACAGCCGTCTTTTCCACTGCATCGATGAGAGTCTGTAATGGAATTAACTTATCAACAATATTGTAATGATTATATGAAATAATGCATTGGTTGAAGCTTTAAAACAGTTATTACCAAAGTTTGTATAAAAAAGTCATATGCATGGAATAATTTTTTTAAGCTCCTGAGGACAACTGGGGAAAACTCGTGCTTTTTTTTTTTTGTATGAAGTAAATTTTTGAAGTAGTTGGAGAGTAATAAA
>NC_090757.1:18287612-18290112 GCF_036898095.1 Palaemon carinicauda
TTTCTTAATGTTTAAAGTTATGATGCTGGTAAATAGATCTAAAGTTTATAAACAATGAAATAAAAGGGTTACCTAATGTTAATATTAAAATTCCTTAGGATTTGATTAATATGCATTTTGAAATTGGGTAATGACGAAAGAGACGGAAACAAGCTTAGCAACAGTGAATTGATATTAATTTTATCTAATGTTAATTTAGAAGTTCATTAGAATTTGTTTACTATGCATTTTGAAATTTGGTTAAGTAGATTCTAACTTCCACACCATTAACGATTAAAGCTGTGAAATTCAGTTAAATATTATTAACATTGCCTAATGTTAATTTCGAAATTCATTGGGATATATTTACGACACATCTTCTCTCACATCATTAACTAGAAAAGTTGGGAAATTCAGTTAACTATTATTAACATTAACTAATTTTAATTTCGAAATTCATTAGGATATATTTACGTCTCATCTTCACTCTCACATCAATAACTAGAAAAGTTGGGAAATTCAGTTGAATATTATTAACATTGCCTAATTTTAATTTCGAAATTCATTGGGATATATTTACGACGCATCTTCACTTTCACATCGTTAACTAGAAAAGTTGTGAAATTCAGTTAAAAATTATTAACATTGCCTAATGATAATTTCGAAATTAATTGGGATATATTTATGACGCATCTTCACTTTCACATCGTTAACTAGAAAAGTTGGGAAATTCAGTTAACTATTATTAACATTAACTAATTTTAATTTCGAAATTCATTAGGATATATTTACGTCTCATCTTCACTCTCACATCAATAACTAGAAAAGTTGGGAAATTCAGTTGAATATTATTAACATTGCCTAATTTTAATTTCGAAATTCATTGGGATATATTTACGACGCATCTTCACTTTCACATCATTAACTAGAAAAGTTGGGAAATTCAGTTAAAAATTGTTAACATTGCCTAATGATAATTTCGAAATTCATTGGGATATATTTACGACGCATCTTCACTTTCACATCATTAACTAGAAAAGTTGGGAAATTCAGTTAAAAATTGTTAACATTGCCTAATGATAATTTCGAAATTCATTGGGATATATTTACGACGCATCTTCACTTTCACATCATTAACTAGAAAAGTTGGGAAATTCAGTTAAAAATTGTTAACATTGCCTAATGGTAATTTCGAAATTCATTGAGATATATCTACGACGCATCTTCACTTTCACATCATTAACCAGAAAAGTTGGGAAATTCAGTTAGATATTAACATTACCTAATTTTATTTCGAAATTCATTGGGATATATTTACGACACATCTTCACTCACATCATTAACTAGAAAAGTTGGGAAATTCAGTTAAATATTTTTATCATTACCTAATTTTAATTTCGAAATTCATTAGGATATATTTACGTCTCATCTTCACTCTCACATCAATAACTAGAAAAGTTGGGAAATTCAGTTAAATATTATTAACATTGCCTAATTTTAATTTCAAAATTCATTGGGATATTTTTACGACTCATCTTCACTTTCACATCATTAACTAGAAAAGTTGGGAAATTCAGTTAAATATAATTAACATTGCCTAATGTTAATTTCGAAATTCATTGGGATATATTTAAGACGCATTTTAAAATTGATCTTCACTTTCACTCCAACTTTAAAAGCTGTGAAATTAACTCGGCCCTGAACATAGAGCGTAATTTATGATTTCACGAGATTCTTACTTGGCTCTGAGGATGGGCACGTCCGTGTCTTCGACCATGACTTGGGCTATGGCCCTTTCTTCGCGTACGTCTTTTGCAATCCATACCTCGAATTCGAAGAAGTCTCCGCTGTCTATGAGATCACTTCCAAGGAGGTGGAGGGCTCCATCGCTGTAGTCCAACAGTCCTGTTGATTTCAAAGAAAACATAAAAATAGAGTTGGTGAATAAGCTACAATTGGAAAGATTAAACTTAACGTCCCTGACTGGTGAACGCCAGACTGGGATTAGAGTCCCGCTCAAACTTATTAGTTCCTTTGGTCAATGTAACCTTACCATCCTTGTGACTTAAGGATGGGGGGGGGGGGGGGGTTAGGGGAGCCTATGGGTGTATCTGCTGAGTCATCAGCAGCCATTTTCTGGCCCTCCTTGGTTATAGCTTGGGTGGAGACGGGGCTTGTGCTGATATGTATACAGTGTATATGGCCAGTCTCTAGGGCATTGTCTTGCTTGATAGGGCAATGTCACTGTCCCTTGCCTCTGCCTTTCATGAGCGGTCTTTAAAACCTTTAAACGCAACTAAAGGGGTACTCAGTAGAGAGCATGCCTTCGCCACGCCAAGCATTCTGATTTTGTTCTCAACTCCATTGCGTATTCATGTACATCGATGTATTTTCTTCAAAATCTAATGGATTTGTCCTTTGGGTCCTACCGCACATGTCCACCATTGCGATTATTTTCTAAGATCTGGCAGTAATTTTAGTCCCCTGGAAACTTACTGCTGTGTTCTTGTATTTTTCTGTA
>NC_090757.1:18307612-18312612 GCF_036898095.1 Palaemon carinicauda
GTACACAGAAATGCGTAATATTACTCATATGTGTTATCCCCATAAGACTTGGATGACCATGAATCCATTTTAGAAATAGCCATCATTCATAAATAATCGCTACATAGCTATTTAAAACTAGGACATCATTGTTTAGGTTCATAAACAATTACCATATAACGGCAATATATAAAAGTAGGACATCATTGTTAGGTTCATAAACAATCGCCATATAACGACAATATATAAAAGCAGGCACATCATTGTTAGGTTCATAAACAATTGCCATATAACGACAATATATAAAAGCAGGACATCATTGTTAGGTTCATAAACAATCGCCATATAACTATTTAAAAGTAAATCACCGTTGATTAGGGACATAAAAAATCTCCATGTTACTAGCTAAGAGTATGAAATCATTGCTAGGTTCATAAATAATCGCTATATAACTATTTAGAAGTAGGAGATCGTTGATTAGGTTGATAAACAATTGTCATTTAACTATCTAAACATGAACATCATTGTTTACGTTCATAAACACGCTACATATAATTATTTAAAAGTCGGACATGATTGTTAGGTTCATGAACAATTGTAATATAACTAATTAAAAGTAGGATATAGAACATCGTTGTTTAGGGTCATAAACAATTGCCATATTATTATTATTATTATTATTATTATTATTATTATTATTATTATTATTATTATTATTATTATTATTATTTCTTGCTAAACTGAAACCCTAGTTGGAAAAAGCAGGATGCTATAAACCCAAGTCCTCCAACAGTGAAGATAGCCCAGTGAGGAAAGGAAACAAGGAAAAAATAGAATACTCTAAGAACAGTCACAACCTTAAAGTAAATATTTCCTATATAAACTACAAAAACTTCAACTTTATAACTCTTCAAAAGAGTCTCCACTCATTCAAATCGTTTCTCACCTGGTCCATAACCGAAACATCCTGACGAAGTCGTGCCCTTTGGGAAGACAGGTTTCGGAGTGTCTGTGTCGGGGTCTGGCCACTCTTCATCCATCTTCCTGCATTTCCATGTGATGTCGAATGTCTGTCAAGAGGAGTTAGATAAAGATTAGTTATTCTTAAGTATTTGAGGAGTTCGTTTTCGAAATCATGTTGGATAGTCCTAACGAGACAAGTTCGTGTTTGGAATGTATATTTGAATCATCATTTCATCAGTAAATCTGTGATATTGATTTTCCAATATAACCAAAAATTTTCCATATTAAAAGTTATAAATAAATGATCAGATTATATTGACAATGGATGTAATTTATAATATATAAACATAAATTTGCGTACAAAAATATAGAATGATAAATTATCCTAATAAGAAATCGTTCATTCTAGGATTCATTGACCACAAACTTTGTCATCGTCATCTCTTCCTACGCCTATTGACGCAAAGGGCCTCGGTTAGATTTCGCCAGTCGTCTCTATCTTAAGCTTTTAATTCAATACTTCTGTATTCATCATCTCCTACTTCGTGCTTCACAGTCCTCAGCCATGTAGGTCTGGGTCATTACAACAAACGTTGTAATGGCAGTTTTTTTTTTTTTTTTATTAAATTATAAATTCATTGACTAATTCCCATTTCGACTTTATCAAAGATTATTTCATATAGACCGCATATTTTGTTAGGATCAAAATCCATCCAAAATATATTGGCAAGTCTAATAACATGAAAGGGACACAAAGGATGTTTCCAATTATTAAAGGGTGTCGTTATGATGCTCTAATGTTATAATTCCAAAATTTTATGGGGAATTAAATATTAATTTATTTCTAATTGTACGACAACCCCGAGTCTCTCTAAGATCTTCAACGTTTAGGTTTTTCGACTGTGTCAATCGAGTTCAAGGATAAAAATTATATATATATATATATATATATATGTGTGTGTGTGTGTATATATATATATATATATATATATTTATATATTTATAGATTTATATATATATATATATATATATATCTATCTATCTATATACCAAGGCACTTCCCCCAATTTTGGGGGGTAGCCGACACCAACAATGAAACAAAACAAAAAGGGGACCTCTACTCTCTATGTTCCTTCAGCCTAATCAGGGACTCAACCGAGTTCAGCTGGTACTGCTAGGGTGCCACAGCCCAACCTCCCACATTTCCACCACAGATGAAGCTTCATAATGCTGACTCCCCTACTGCTGCTACCTCCGCGGTCATCTAAGGCCCCGGAGGAAGCAGCAGGGCCTACTGGAACTGCGTCACAATCGCTCGCCATTCATTCCTATTTCTAGCACGCTCTCTTGCCTCTCTCACATCTATCCTCCTATCACCCAGAGCTTTCTTCACACCATCCATCCACCCAAACCTCGGCCTTCCTCTTGTACTTCTCCCCTCAACTCTTGCATTCATCACCTTCTTTAGCAGACAACCATTTTCCATTCTCTCAACATGGCCAAACCACCTCAACACATTCATATCCACTCTAGCCGCTAACTCATTTCTTACACCCGTTCTCTCTCTCACCACTTCGTTCCTAACCCTATCTACTCGAGATACACCAGCCATACTTCTCAGACACTTCATCTCAAACACATTCAATTTCTGTCTCTCCATCACTTTCATTCCCCACGACTCCGATCCATACATCACAGTTGGTACAATCACTTTCTCATATAGAACTCTCTTTACATTCATGCCCAACCCTCTATTTTTTACTACTCCCTTAACTGCCCCCAAAACTTTGCAACCTTCATTCACTCTCTGACGTACATCTGCTTCCACTCCACCATTTGCTGCAACAACAGACCCCAAGTACTTAAACTGATCCACCTCCTCAAGTAACTCTCCATTCAACATGACATTCAACCTTGCACCACCTTCCCTTCTCGTACATCTCATAACCTTACTCTTACCCACATTAACTCTCAACTTCCTTCTCTCACACACCCCTTCCAAATTCTGTCACTAGTCGGTCAAGCTTCTCTTCTGTGTCTGCTACCAGTACAGTATCATCCGCAAACAGCAACTGATTTACCTCCCATTCATGGTCATTCTCGCCTACCAGTTTCAATCCTCGTCCAAGCACTCGAGCATTCACCTCTCTCACCACTCCATCAACATACAAGTTAAACAACCACGGCGACATCACACATCCCTGTCTCAGCCCCACTCTCACCGGAAACCAATCTCTCACTTCATTTCCTATTCTAACACATGCTTTACTACCTTTGTATAAACTTTTCACTGCTTGCAACAACCTTCCACCAACTCCATATAACCTCATCACATCCCACATTGCTTCCCTATCAACTCTATCATATGCTTTCTCCAGATCCATAAACGCAACATACACCTCCTTACCTTTTGCTAAATATTTCTCGCATATCTGCCTAACTGTAAAAATCTGATTCATACAACCCCTACCTCTTCTAAAACCACCCTGTACTTCCAAGATTTCATTCTCTGTTTTATCCTTAATCCTATTAATCAGATATATATATATATATATATATATATATAAACTCTAAGTGGAGAAATAGTTAAAAACTTTAGGCCTTATTTAGAAAAAAATAAGATTCTGAGAAAAACTAAAACCAAAAAATCGTCAATTTCCTTG
Organism: Palaemon carinicauda; assembly: GCF_036898095.1. Classification (NCBI taxonomy): domain Eukaryota; kingdom Metazoa; phylum Arthropoda; class Malacostraca; order Decapoda; family Palaemonidae; genus Palaemon; species Palaemon carinicauda. The sequence goes on from NC_090757.1 coordinate 18,311,218, forward strand.
AAACTCGGCCTTAATAGCATTAATTGCAAAAATCATCATCAGGAAGCCAACAGCTTCCTACCCTTCGTAGATTCTTCGCGATGTAATAAGCCTTGGTTGGGGGTGGGGGGGGGGGGGTGGGGGGGGGTGGGGGGGGGGGGGCTGGAGATGAGATAGATATAATCCTCTTTTATCTGGAGGTAATACTTCCTGTGAAGTGGTATCCTCTTTAAGCTCCTTACATTAAGTCGCTGTCAATTAATTCCTTTCTTTTTCATTTGATTATTAGCCAATCCCTTTAGTTTCGATTGAAATAAGTTTCTTAGGATGGCTTTTTTTCTTGGTGGGGGGAGTTGATTAAAAAGTGTATATTTAGCATTAATGCCATTTTATGGCAACTTTTATTAGGAATTTAATAATTTTCATCCAGCACTCCATAAATGATATTTTAATCATTAATTCAAATTCCTATTTTCCGCCTGGAATAATTACAGGTAAACAATATAAAAACCAAGACGCTCTAAGAAAATAATGTAGATGGATGGAATAAAAGCTCCATTGACCTTGCTCCTCGTGGACAGTTCATTGAAGGAAGAGCTCTTTTTATGGTATTAACATCGAGGTCACTGTGTCTAATCCTCTGAGGCCAAAGCCGATCCCATTTTCATATAACGCAATGGACATCTTATTTAAGACTGCAGTATTACTCCAATATTATTGCTGTTCTTGCTTGTACAGTACTGGCTATTGAGGGAAAGGGAAATGTTAAACCCGACAGGTAACGTACCTTGTAAGGAAATCTCAAAATGGTTATATGTCATGCATATTGGATTCATTTTTTCTATGACGGCGTCAATGACCTAGATGTCAGGATGCCAGAAAACTTTCAACCAATCAATTAATCATTTGTTCTATGAATTCGACCATATCAAATGGGACAGGGGACTAGGAGGCCTTTAAACTTCCATGCACAACTGCAGTTACAGTACTAATTAAATTTAGGAGGAGGGGGGGGGATCTTTAGAAGTAGACAAAAAAGAAAGTGGAGCTTGGGGCAGAAAAGACTTTGTAAAAACCTTTCAAATATCTATGGTAGAACTCAATGGAGGAATCAAATCAACAGTAAGACGAACTGTTTCTACTTCTTTAAGATTTTTTTGCTTTTGTACTCAACTGAGGAATCAAATCAACTGTTGGAGAAGACTAAGAATTAAGAGAAGCTAGGACCAGAAGGGACTTTGTAAATACTTTTCAGAGATATGTAATAGAAGACTAGAATGTTACATCAGACTGGAAGCAGAAGGGACTTGGTAAAATCCTTCAACGGTTCTATAGTTGAAGACTAAAAATTATTTGCAGTTTAGGACAGAAGGAACCTTATAAAAGATCTTTCGTGGACCTTTAGTAGAGGACAGA
>NC_090757.1:18320112-18327612 GCF_036898095.1 Palaemon carinicauda
TAAAATTAGTGCATGGTGCAAATTATGGGGTATGAAGTTGAATCCTAATAAAACTCAAAGTATGATTGTTAGTAGGTCAAGGACGGTGGCTCCTCAACATCCGGATCTAAGTATTGATAATGGTTTTTTAAATTTGAATGACTTTTAGAATTTTAGGTGTGATTCTCGACAGCAAATTTACTTTTGAGAAACACATTATGTCTGTGTCTTCTTCAATTGCACAAAAAATTGGCTTATTGAGAAAGTCTTTTAAGATTTTCGGTGATCAATCTATTCTGGAGAAATATTTTAATTCTTTCATTCTACCTTGTTTTGAGTATTGTTCTCCTGTCTGGTGTTCAGCTGCGGATTCTCAATTTAATTTGTTGGACAGAAACTTACGGTCTATTAAATTTCTTATGCCTGATCTAGATATTAATCTTTGGCACCGTCGTTCAATTAGTTCATTATGCATGTTGCATAAGATTTTTTCATGACTCTGACCATCCTTTACATTCAGATCTCTCTGGACAATTCTATCCTGTTCGTAATACTAGGTTGGCAGTTAATTCTAATAGCCAGGCCTTCTCCATCATGAGGCTCAATACTACACAGTATTCTTGAAGTTTTATTCCTGCTGTTACCAAGTTGTGGAATGCTCTTCCTAATCGGGTAATTTGAATCAGTAGAACTTCAAAGGTTCAAAGTTGGTGCAAATGTTTTCATATTGACCATGCTGACATGAGTCTTTTTATGGTTTATATATGACATATCTGTTTTGACGTTGTTACTGTTTTTAGAATGATTTATTTTTAATTTATTCTCATCATTTATTTATTTCCTTATTTCCTTTCCTCTCTGGCTATTTTTTCTTATTGGAGCCCTTGGGCTTATAGCATCTTGCTTTTCCAACTAGGGTTGTAGCTTGGTTAGTAATAATAATGATAATAATGCAGAGGATGGCAAGAGGGAAAGATGGACAGGGGTGTCATAGGGACAGGGGGGAGTGTTTGTGGATTATCAGAGGGTGGTAAGAGAGACTAGAGAACAGTGGTACAGAGAGGTCATAGGTACAACGGGGAGTGTTTGTGGATATCAGAGTATGGGCAGAGGGACTAGAGAGAGGTGCAATGAGGTCATAGTGACAAAGGGGAGTGTTTGTGGATATCAAGGTATGGGAAGAGGGACTAGAGAGAGGTGCAGTGAGGTCATAGGGACAGCGAGGAGTGTTTTGTGGATATCAGAGTATGGGAAGAAGGACTAGAGAAGAGAGGTGCAGAGCGGGGAGTGTTTGTGGATATCAGAAGATATGGAGTGACAGAGCTACATTTCCACTATAATCCTCAAGTAAACACAAAAGTTTATTAAGCTTACAAGTAAACATGGGTGATCTCATTTTCGAGATCCAGGTGGTCGCCCTCATGAACCGCCCAAAAGTACCTCTCCTTACACGTGGCTTCGGGACCAAAAGTGCTGACGAACGAGTCGTCCCCCCAGTTCACCAACATGCAAGCCTGGCCTCCCATGGTCTGGAAGGTGACATTGAAGCGCTTCTCCTGATCCTGAAGAAGGTTAATTAGTTGTTTGGAGGTCATTCATATGGTGGGAATATTTGCATTTAACAAGTGGATACACATTTTTGAAAAGAGGCATTTCAAAATTCCGTGAAAACTTTACCTGAACCGATTGAGAGAAAATAATTGAAAATCTGTATATTATAGAGTGCAAAATAATCCAGAAATAATAATTGTATATAAGCTAAATTATTTTTCCTTTAATTGAATTATGTCTAATCAAATGAACTGCCATAATCATTTACAGCAATATTTGCACATGCGCATTGGAGTTTAATATGGAGTCTAAATAAGTTTTTATTAAAAATCATCAAATAAAGAGTATATGTATTTTAATTTAAGTGATCGAATAGTTAGGTTTAAGTAATAGTACAGTATGTTATAAAAAAAATGGTAAAATAATGAGCAATTTATTATAAAATAAAGTTTATTTAAGATTATTTCTCATGAAATTAAGGATTTTTTTTTTTTTGCATTAGCGTGGCAGTTTATAAAAGTCTAGATAAATATTTTATGGAATATCAACAAATAAATTCTAGTGTCAGAATAGTTAGGATTTCAATATTAGTAGAAAGATATTGAGAAATTCTGTAAATTAATGAGCAATTTATGTTGTTGATTATGTGTGTAGAATAATGAGCAATTTAGGTCACTGATAAGTCATGTAAAATAATGAGAAATTTGCAACAAAATATGAGATTATTTAAGATTCATTCTCATGAAATGAAGGAAAAGGTATATGCATGGCTTAGATTGATAACCTACAAAGCTGTTAAAGACATGAGTTGCAAGTAGGCCTACATAATGGTTAGCAACAAGAATTTAGGAGTCAAATACGATGAACCAGACAGTTATAATGATAGTTTTATGAAGGCTTCTTACTCTCCCCTCAAGCAGGCTGGTCAGAATTATACATCGGTGTTTAAAGAAAAGATAGAAAACTTATATCGATAAATGGCATCATAAATTAATTCGAATATTAACGTAATTATCCTTCAAGGGAAACTGATTTTATTTTGATTTTGGAAATGATCACCTGATCTTGAGATTTGTGAGCAGCGGAAAAACAAGACAGTTTATGGACATAATTATTCATTCTTAGATGAAAAATTGTTTTCGCAATTTTTTGACCTACATTCATATCAAGACTGTATTCACAAACCAAAGTATTAATTAATAAATGTTCTCTGCAACGAATTGTATAGACGTGTGTAGGAGCATGTGATTGTTTAATGTTTACATACACAAACATAGGTTAGTGAGAGAGAGAGAGAGAGAGAGAGAGAGAGAGAGAGAGAGAGGAGAGAGAGAGAGAGAGAGAGAGAGAGAGAGAGATAAGGATTTTGGATGTCTCAAAGTCTTTGTGGCCCACCCTCGGAGACTCCGTTCTTGGGTAGTGTGTGTTCATGATTTCATCTTATTTCATGTTATTGTCCACTATATTCGCCAGACGTCTGCTCCATGTATTTGCTATTTTGTATGCAAAGAAATTACCTAATTGAGTGGTGTTATATATTTTTAATTTCAGCTTGTAGCCGGTTACCTCTGGACTGAATTGTGCTGTGTGTGGAGAAGTTACGGTCGTATACATTTGGCATTTCTTTAAGAATTTTGAATGTGTGTATTAGCTGTCAGAGAGAGAGAGAGAGAGAGAGAGAGAGAGAGAGAGAGAGAGAGAGAGATCTGATTAAAATATGGCTATATAATCACATTGCTTAACATATTAGTTAGGAAGCATGAGAGAGAGAGAGAGAGAGAGAGAGAGAGAGAGAGAGAGAGAGAGAGAGAGAGAGAGATCTTATTGAAATATGGCTATATAATCACATTGCTTAACATATTAGTTAGGAGGCATGAGAGAGAGAGAGAGAGAGAGAGAGAGAGAGAGAGAGAGAGAGAGAGAGAGAGATCTGATTAAGATATGGGTACACAATCACATTGCTTAGCTCATTAGTTAGGAAGCATGAAACAGACAGACGGACAGACAGACAATTACCTGTTTTGTAACAATTCCATAGTCATCCAAGACGAGTCCCCTGATCATGCCAAGAATTTCGACGGAAACATCAAAGGAAACTGTCTCAAATACGTTAGCAGCTGTGATAGTCACGTTGAAAACGCCTTCCTGTATAAAAAAAAAGAAAAGAAAAAAACATTATAACCAGTTTATATAATTTGCTTCCTTTCCACATTGGGTTATTTTTTCCCGTTGGAGCCCTTGGGCTTACAGCATCCTGCTTTTCCATTTAAGGTTGTAGCTTACCATGTAACAACAAGAACAACAACAATAATAATAATAATAGTTTTATAAGTGCAAAATATAAAATGTGCATCGTTTGTTTGAATTGAGAAGCCATAAATTTCCATCCAGATGGTGCTTCTACCTAATGCCTAATCTCCCTTATATGATAACGAACACGTGTCTGGCTATAAAGGTTTAAAGTCCGCTCGTGAATGGCAGAGGCAAGGGACACTGACATTGCCCTATCAAGCAGGACAATACCCTAGAGACTGTCCACATATACATATGATCAGCGCCCAAGCTCCCTCTCCACCCAAGCCAGGACCAGGGACGGCCAGGTAGTGGCTGCTGAGGACTCAGCAGATAGACCTATAGTCTCTCCTTAGACCCCATCCTTTTTCACAAGAATGGTGAGGTGGCAGCAACCAAAGAAACTAACTAGTTTGAGCGGGACTCGAACCCCAGATATATATATATATATATATATATATATATATATATATATATATATTCTATATATATATATATATATATTTATTTATATATATGTGTATATATGCATATATATATGTATATATGCATATATATGTATATATGCATATATATATATATATATATATATATATATATATATATATATGCATATATATATGTATATATGCATATATATATGTATATATGCATATATATATGTATGTATGCATATATATATGTATATATATATATATATATATATATATATATATATATATATATATATATGTGTGTGTGTGTGTTTATATGCATATATATATATATATATATATATATATATATATATATATATATATATATATGTATATATGTGTGTGTGTGTGTGTGTGTGCATTTTGTTTCCGGTCACGCACAGCAACAAGGCATATAACAACTGATCTCTTTTCGTCCGTCTGGTCGGAGAAAGAGGGAATAGCCATGCCTTGGTGAGAGGGATTATAGTTTGGGAAGAGGGAAGAGGTGAGAACGGTTGAGTCTGTTTGTGCGCCTGTGTGCAATCTATCTAAATACTTAGCCGTCATTTTTGACAGGTCACGTACACTAATAGATAATATCTTCTTAACTTTTAGATTACTCTTATTGGTTAATCTATAGATTTTTTGCTTGGTTGATATTTTGATAGGGACAAATAAGAAACCGTCATTAATGTGAGGTTAGCTGTATCGAGGGATCAGTACAAATAGATGTTGTTGTGACGAGCCGAGAGAGGGTTGTGAACTCAAAGGCAGTATACAATCAACGGATTACTTTATCAGGAACTCTCTCCTTTATATACAAAACCTCAAGGCAACAGGAAGATACATGTTCGAGAAAGTGACAATGTTACAGAGGAAAACAGCAGTCATGAATTTTCATGTTGGTTTTAGTGCGAGGGAAGAGCAAAGATACAAGCATAATTTATACAAAAGGAATTATGCACAATTGTGTGACACACGGTTGGTACGTTGTAAAGAATATAACGTCAGGCTATTTTGAATATGTAAACTTAGGCATATTGTCTGTTACTTTTAGATCTAGAACTCAAGTATAATGCCTAATTATTCGAAACTCGTTTCACTATAGCTTTTAATGATTTTAATGAATTTTGAAATATTTCGATGTAGACGAAATTTGATTAAAAGATGGCTAATATGATTAAGAATGAGATAGAATGTAGCTGTAAAAATACTATAGTCCATTTCTTTTATCGAGGCAGATTTGCACCGACTCGCAGCGGTGCCCTTTTAGCTCGGAAAAGTTTCCGGATCGCTGATTGGTTAGAATTATCTCGTCCAACCAATCAGCGATCAGGAAACTTTTCAGAGCTAAAAGGGCACCGCTGCGAGTCGGTGCAAATCTGCATCGCTAAAAGAAATTGACTATAATTTTTTACAGACATCATATTTAAGGGGTTAACTAATGCTTTGCAATTGTTCAGTGGCTACTTTCCGTGAGTGTAGAAGAGATTCTTTAGCTATGGTAAGCAGCCCTTCGATGAGGAGGACACCGTAAAATTAAACCATTGTTCTCTAGTCTTGAGTAGTGCCTTAACCTCTGTACCATAGTCTTCCACTGTCTTGGGTTAGAGTTATTTTGCTTGAGCGTACACTCAAGGCCACTATTTTATCAGTTACCTCTCTTTTTTTTTTTTTTTTTTTTTTTTTTTTTTTTTTTTTTTTTTTTTTTTTTAGAACCCTAAGGTATAATTTATAGCATCCTGCTTTTCCAGCTAGGCGTTGTAGCTTAGTTGATGATAAGTAGAGGAGCTCTCAGTAGTGCGCAGACTTCTGCCGCGGCAGCTTATTTCTCGACCATTAGCTTGACCTTGACCTTGACATTTTACCTTGGCATTTATTAATTGGCATGGATTTTCGTACAATCAAGCGTGAACCAAGTCAATTTGACAACGATGTCCAAACTTATGACTGATTACGTGAACTAGACATTGTGCTCGACCGTGACCTTGATCTTTGACCTTGACCTTCAAAAATTTAATCACCTCCAGCCTTTTACACGAGGTAATCTCTGCGACTAAAATTGTGGGCAGGAAGCTGTTCATGAACACACACACACACGAACACAGACCAGGGGTAAAACATAACCTCCCTCCAACTTAGTTGGCGGTGGTAATAATAATAATACTAAACTTTGTTCGCTAATAATGGTAGTACCATTGATGCTTAGGAAGTCTATAGCATTAGATTTATTGGTTACCAAATGATAGAAATGAATCAAGTCATGGCCTTTTAATATCAAGAAGTTCCGTTTTGGCATGGTTTAATAATTGCAGATGGCGTGAAAGCTTCCCCCCCCCCCCCCCAGAGTCATTGCCTCGTGACGTTTTTCTTCGTATATCCAGATCGCCTTTTCAAAGTTTAGTTTTGAAATTTATATATCCAAATGACGCTTTAAAAGATTATAATTTTGGCTTTTTTTTTTTAAGTGTGGCCTTTAGCTCTAGTTTCTCAAAAGAACTTTTCATAGCTTAGTCTTGAACTTTTGACATGTCTTAAAGCTTATTTCAAAATTATGATTTTTTGAAATCTGTGTAAACTTATTTTGAAATGCAAATTCCATATATTAACAAAGTAATGTAAGCTGAGTTTATTAACAAAACGGTGAGAATTATTCGTTAGGTCTCTGCAATGAACCTTATTGAAAATAAACAGTGCAATCTATTTATTAGAAAATCCAAAATATTCGTGTTAACAGCATAATGGAAACCTAAGTTTTAAAATTCTGAAATACGCATAGATAACAAAAGTGTAAATATTATTTCCAAATCTAAAAAGCACGTTATCGACAAAAAGGTACAAATTGTTCACTCTAGTCAAACCATTCTGTGGTGGCTGCTGAGAAGAGCTCTTTGCCCGAACTTAACGTGTCTGAGCGTAAAAACATAGTTCATTTTTCCTCGAAGGAATCACTCTTTAGAGACATGTCGAAACCCTTTGAAAACCACAATAAAGCCAGATTAAGAGATTAACAATAATACAGGGACGAGTATCCTATTTTCCCTCACCCTTGCACAAGATCACTTAAATAATATCAATATCTTTACAATAAAATCTTGTTTGTTGTAACACACCCACACACACACACACACACACACACACTATATATATATATATATATATATATATATATATATATATATATATATATATATATATATATATAATATGTATATATATA
>NC_090757.1:18330112-18332612 GCF_036898095.1 Palaemon carinicauda
AATTATTGAGAATTTTTATAATGAATTTTACCAGATAAGGTAAAATTTACTTATTCTAAAAAAAAAAAAGGCGTGCTGATCCAAAAATAATAATTATTTCTCATTTAGAATTAGCTACGAAGTTATGTCTAGATTTATATTTTCACTATTATCAATTATTAACCTCCATATATATTACATACGGAAATTATAGATTTAAAGTCATGATTAAGTATTATCATTTTGGGGGTGGGGGTTAGAAAGTAAAAATGATTACATTTTCAAAGTGATTCTCTTTTCTCTCGAAAGTAACAATTACCAACCCAATCACCTTGAGACATCAGTGGGAAGAAACTCGTGTTTTTATCCAGAGGAAATAAAGTGCCATTTAAACCGTAGCCAGGGCGAGCAGTGGTGGAAGCCAGCGTTGGAAAGTAATACGGCGTTACTGAGAAGTCCCTGATCGCTTCAATGATGGTGACCTAAGGATATGAGAATATGTTAAAATTCAAGGTTAATCAACATGTTAAATTCAGTGCGTTTTTATTCTGTAGATTCTTAATTATAGAATTGGTTTTACAATCTCCTATTTCTATACTTGTGAAATTATTATATTCATTACTGGATAGAATATACCTTGTCAAGAACATGTTAAATTCAGTGCGTTTTTTTTTTTCAGATTATTAATTTTAGAGTTGGTTTTACAATCTTCTTTTTCTATAGTTGACAAATTATTATATCTTCCAGTATTCAGTAACTATATAGAATCTACCTCGTCAAGAACATGTTGACAACTGGAATCGGCTTCTGAAGTATATAACTACTATCAACTGGCGAGGTATATATTTTATTCATATATATTATCACCCGTCTTTGTTATGCAAGAATCAATATCCTAATTCCATCTAAATTTAGAAATTGTGCTTTTACATGATAGTAGCTAATTCCATTCCCCCTGAATATTGTTCATTAAGAGATATTAAGACCATCCAAACATGATTATAGATATGGGTACATATTTTGTGGCAATTTTGCATCTCCATTCACATTGTGTGACGGTTTAGTTACCCAGTAAAAGATGCCCCCTCATAGCAAATCCAAAATATCATCATTGAGATTTAAATTTATAATCCTTTCCACGAAACAAAAAAGAAATTGCAATCGCATAATATCACTAGCTGGGAATTTTTCACTATCGTTTTGTAATTTTAGGATTTCTGTACTTCTCGTAATGATATCTTCAAATATTCTAACATAAGAATCCTCTATTTCGTGTCTATGAAAGGCTTTAATTTCTGCTGAAGTTTTGTTTATGAAGGGCTTTCGTTACTGCTGAAGTTTTGTCTATTAAGGGCTTTCATTTCCGCTGAAGTTTTGTGTATGATGGGCTTTCATTTCTGCTGAAGTTTTGACAAAGTCAAAAACTTTTTCTGCCTACCCATGCATGTGACAAAACCCTGCCCTAAAGCATCCCCTCAATAGAGTACAACTTAGAAACTTATAAAGGAAAATGAACTAAATCTTTCAAAAAACATTTGGTTACCTGGCAAGACACGTCGCTCTCCGAGACTAAATTCTTAACCCGGGCAGTAACGGTGTATATCCCGCCTTTAAGGTACTGATGCGAAAAGGTTTGATCCTCAATGTTGGTCAAACTTTCCAGCTTGGTCGTGGTGCCATCTCCCCAAGATATCTCAAAAGTGGCGTTCTCGGGGAAGGGAGCTTCGCTGGCATCGGTGAGCTCAAAAAGAGCTTCTGTGTAATGATTTAAAAATGCATTAATGCTAAGACCCTAACCAGTGAAAAGTTACTTGAGTTTTTTTTTTTTTTTTTTTTTATGAAGTAGATTGTATTAGGGGTCAAGATGTGCGTATATTTGTGTGGGATATAGGGGGTCAAATATGTATGTGTATATATATATATATATATATATATATATATATATCTATATATATATATATATATATATATATATATATATATATATTATAAATATAATACATATATATGTATTATATATATAATATATAATATATATATATATATATATATATATATTATATATATATATATATATATATATATATATATGTATATATATGTATATATTTATTATATATATATATTATATATATATATTATATGTTATATATATATATATATATATATATATATATTTATATATATTATATATATTATATATATATATTATATGTTATATATATATTATATATATATTATATATATTATATATATATAATATATATATATATATATATATATATATATATATATATATATATATATATATATATATTTATATATATATATATATATGCTTTGTGGGAGTATTATACAAATATGTTAGTTATAGGGTCATATATTTATGCATGTTAATGTAAAAAATATACCAAAACTCCCTCAAGAAAAAAAAATTAATACACGTAAAAACAAAAAATAAACATACTTCCTTAGAATTGAAAAAAAAGAAAGTACCAAGACGCCAAAAAAACTATATCTA
>NC_090757.1:18340112-18345112 GCF_036898095.1 Palaemon carinicauda
CTTCTTGGAGCTCTTAGGCTTACATCATGCTGCTTTTACTAAGGTCTATTTGTTTCTTTATTTCCTATCCTCACTGGGCTATTTTCCCTGTCGGAGTTCTTGGGCTTACATAATGCTGCTTTTACTAAGGTCTTTTTGTTTCCTTATATCCTATCCTCAATGGGCTATTTTCCCTGTTGGAGCTCTTGGGCTTACATAATGCTGCTTTTACTAAGGTCTATTTGTTTCCTTATATCCTATCCTCACTGGGCTATTTTCCCTGTCGGAGTTCTTGGGCTTACATAATGCTGCTTTTACTAAGGTCTTTTTGTTTCCTTATATCCTATCCTCAATGGGCTATTTTCCCTGTTGGAGCTCTTGGGCTTACATAATGCTGCTTTTACTAAGGTCTATTTGTTTCCTTATATCTTATCCTCAATGGGCTATTTTCCTTCTTGGAGCTCATAGGCTTACATCATGCTGCTTTTACTATGGTCTATATTTTTCCTTATTTCCTATCCTCACTGGGCTATTTTCCTTGTCGGAGTTTTTGGGCTTACATCATGCTGCTTTTACTATGGTCTATTTTTTTTTTCCTTATTTCCTATCCTCACTGGGCTATTTTCCCTGTTGGAGCTCTTAGGCTTACATCATGCTGCTTTTATTAAGGCCTATTTGTTTCTTTATTTCCTATCCTCACTGGGCTATTTTCCTTGTCGGAGTTTTTGGGCTTACATCATGCTGCTTTTACTATGGTCTATTTTTCCTTATTTCCTATCCTCACTGGGCTATTTTCCCTGTTGGAGCTCTTAGGCTTACATCATGCTGCTTTTATTAAGGCCTATTTGTTTCTTTATTTCCTATCCTCACTGGGCTATTTTTCCTGTTGGAGCTCTTGGGCTTACATAATGCTTCTTTTATTAAGGTTGTAGCTTAGCTAGTAATGATAATAATACTGTAACTCACTTTGAAAAGCCTCTCAAAACAACTCTTTATAACTAACCTTCCGTAATATGGAGGGTCATCAACTCTTTATAACTAACCTTCCGTAATATGGAGGGTCATCAACTCTTTATAACTAACCTTCCGTAATATAGAGGGTCATCAACTCTGTATAACTAACCTTCCGTAATATGGAGGGTCATCAACTCTGTATAACTAACCTTCCGTAATATGGAGGGTCATCAACTCTATAACTAACCTTCCGTAATATGGAGGGTCATCAACTCTTTATAACTAACCTTCCGTAATATGGAGGGTCGTCATTGATGGTTGGATTGTAAGCATCGGTCTCGGCTTGTGAGATCTTCAACGCAACATCCGTGATGTTCCTCTGACAGGGAATTGTTTTTTCCTCACCAGACTGTTGATTATGAAGAGCATAGGTGAACTGTATTACACAATTACGTATATATTCTGAAAGGCCTCGAGAGAATATGAATAGAAAACAAGAAAAAATGATTGATAATTTCAACAACGAGTGATTTTGCAATCTTACAGATATGAGTGTTACAATACATTTCCAACATAAATGTGAAATACTTTATTTTGTGCTTAGTTGCATATGGACGTTTTCTTATTATTTTTTCATTTTTTTTTTAACAAAGAGACTGATACTGACGCCAATGAGAATAATGGATTTTAGAAACAATATTAGTTTTCCATGATTCGAGCAATATATAATCTAGTGAAGGTTTAGTATTTTCTTATAATAAAAAAATAAATGGTTTAGCGTGAAGTATCTCTAATTAATTGAAAGAATAACATTAAAGTAATTAAGTAAATCATTCACAATTAGAGGGGCACTCGGTAGACTGCAGACCTCCGCCGCGGCAGCTAATTTCTCGACCTTTTGCTTGACCTTTACCATCCTAAATTTAATCATTTCCAGCTTTTTACATAACGGTTAATCCCTGCAAGTTTCATTACTCTACGGTTAAAATTGTTGCCAGGAAGCTGTTCACGATCAAACACACACAATTAAGGGGTAGAACATAACCTTCCAACTTCGTTGGCGGAGGAAAATATATAAAGAATACTATTAGAAATATTGTCAACTAACTATTTTCGGATGACTAAAAGAACATAGTTACATCAGAGACAACAGAGCATAAAACCAGGGTAGACGACAGAAACGTTCAAGCAAACTGAACACAAAGACAGCACTCACATCTATCGACAGATTGATCTCTCCTGAAGACGTACAAGTGTGACCGATCTGATAGACATTACTCCTAGTAAAGGTAGCCGAGAACAGGTGGACGGAGTTCGTTTCTATCTCGTCAATGGTATCGCCGCCATAAGATGATACGTTCCTGTTGCGAGTAAGATGGTGGTTGTTCTGTACTACTGTTACTCTATTAAGTATAAACGGAAATATAAACATCTATTTCTCTCTGGTTCTCTAGTAAAGTTTACTATCTAAATAGAAGACGAATCCCAGAATGAAAGGTGCAATCAGATATTTGGATATTTGGTAGATGTCAGTAAATAACATATTAGCTCGGTATATTATAAACTATTTTTTATCTCTTAAATAGCCTTTCAGGCAAACGTAGTAAAGAATTACAGAAACTGGCAGACAGCCATAAGAAAAATTTTTAACAAATCATGTGGAAATGGATAATTTGGAAATTCAGAAAATTGATAAAATTTTTAGCATCTTTTTTTTTCTTACCTTTTAGCAATAGGACCCTTTGCTATCAGTATACTTCCCGGTGTGACAGAATATTCGACTGATATCCTTTGAAAGCCTTCACCTAAAGCTCTGTTATTCGTCTCTTTGTGATATGTAGCTGAATAAGAGAAAATACGGTAAAATCAAAACATGTAGGGCTTTGAATCATCAAGATTATGAACATCATTACTAAAGCTATGGTGTTAAGATAAAAGTGTTTTTCATTAATGCTTCAACTATTTAAGAACCCATTAATTAGGCTCACTGCTTACTTCAGTTATCTTGGTACTTCCAGAGTAAATGATAAGTGACTTTAAGATACTCGCTCAGTATTTCTCTAAGTACATGACCATCATAAATAAAATGTAGTTTTTAGCATGAACTGTCTTCCCCTAAATACTGTAAATCTTGTGAAGCTTGTTCCATTCTAAACCAAAGTTAAAAGCCAACTTGAGGGCTTCTGTCAATACAGATTTGTTTGACGAAATTGTTGATGGTATAAGCTTTTAATCTTGAGATGGGCCAAAATGGAAATCAAGATATCTTGAGTATATCTGGTATGATGACTTATCCCACAGGAAGACCATCCTTCTCTTCCTCACCAACTGGTTTTGGCTGGTGGAGGAAGACCTCCTACAGCACACCAGATATATCAAGTCGAATGTTGAAAATTCCCTTTAGTATATAAGAATGTTCAGAGTCGGAAATGAGGAAGCGAAGATAATAAGACCCTGTACTCATTGAAGAGTGTGAACCTATGTTCCAAATACTGGATCAGTGGATATCACGAGCTCTTAGGCCATTGGAAAGCTACCAGTACAGCTCTCTCAAAGCCGGTGAAATCATACTCTGAAGAAACGGGTAAATCAATGGCCATCTGTTCCAGTTAAAGTTGAAGGTATCTCTTGCCACCGCATGTGAATTGTTACTGAGCTACATATAGCAGAAACATGTGGTTCAAAATCATTGGAAACAGTTCTAATAAGAGATCCGGGATAATCTCTAGGATCTCTTGGAAGGGGGTCTGATCCAAGATCCATTCTATGTCCAGGGCTGTATGTCTGGACAGGGTGTCCACTACCACACTGAGAGAGGCTGTAAAGTGGATCGGAGAGAGGAACAAATTCCTCTCTCGACAGAAATTCATACGTAATGGGGAGAACCACTTCTTGAGAAGTCTCGAGCAAGATTTTTCTCTTCTGAAACAGTGAACTGCTGCCATGATGTCAATAAAATTTTTGATCGAGTGCTAACACATGATTCAAATCAACGGCTCCATTTCCAGAACAGTGGTCTCCTGAATAACCTCCCAAGCCGACCTGGATCTGTCTGTACGAAGAATCATAGATACCTGGGAGGGACCAATGGGATCGACATATGAGAGGGCCTCTGGTGAGGCCCTAGGCCTGAAAAATTATTTGCAAAAACTGGATAATTAGGAACAATTGTCTTAAAACCCTTTACAAGCCACTCTTATTCATACCCAAATGAGGTCTTTCAACTCTATCGACCCTGTGAAATATTCTTTGCCAGAATACTTTCGGCAGGCTTATACTGGTCTTTGACATAATCCATTGAAGACCTAGCCACTGCAGTATCCTTCTTACCACTTGTCTTGCTTTTGTGAAATTAATCAGAATTATCAAGACTTACTTTTTGTACTCGAGGGATAGTTCTTTCATCTCTGTGTTTGTTCATATAAGATAGGTCGATGATCATTCTTTTCTCAAGCAAGTCTTTTTTTGGTACACTTAATAGTCTGCCCTAGAAGTTTAGGAGCTTGCAATTTTATATGGACCGTTTTTCAGTATATTTGTCACTAAGAAATTAATTTCCAGTGTTTTGACGTTATAGAATTGGTGTCATTACCTTTTGCAACAATGCTTTGTCCCCACCAAGAATAAGTCTACTCTTAAAAAAAAAAAATGGAGACTACCCCCATCCTGAGGACATTAATTGTTAAGGTCCTTTACCTCTGTAACACTGACCAGAACCCTGGCTTCCTTTGGTGTGCCACCAGTTGCTCTTTTCCTTTGGAAAGAAATAAAAGTACTCGGAAGTTATGAGCAGGATGATGTTGCTAACTATGTTCGTCTCAAGGAAATTTTTGCAACCCGGAGAGGCTTGGTTTAAGATGGTGTTGCTGATCTCTTTACCAGTTGCTTCTGGAACTTTTATTGACCTATATTTCTTGGTCGAAGCCTTGTAAGTGAAGGTCTCCCCTCCTGAAATAAGATTTCAAATTCCCATACCAAAGTCAAGACTTCCCACGTCTTTTCTCCCCCTCCCCCACCATTACATGGAAGACTGCCTTGGTATAACAGTGTTTGGATACGATGTTAAA
>NC_090757.1:18350112-18357612 GCF_036898095.1 Palaemon carinicauda
TTTATATTATTGTTCTTAAACTTCATGTAGTTTTTCCTTATTTCCTTTCCTCGCTGGGCTATTTTCCCTATTGGACCCCTCGGGCTTATAGCATCCTGCTTTTCCAACTAGGGTTGTAGTTTAGCAAATAATAATAATAATAATAATAATAATAATAATAATAATAATAATAATAATAATAATATAACAACAACAACAGCAACAGCAACAATAATAATAATAGTAGTAGTAATAATAATAATCATAATAATAATAATGAAGTATAACATTACCATAAAGGCTATTAGTCTCATGTAAAAAAAAATGCCAATTTACCTCTGGGCATTCCAAGATTTCGATCTCATCAGACAAAGAATAGTTGTAGAAGACTTTTACACTCTTTGTTACGTGTTCGGGCGAATACTTCATACCGCTGGTAACTGAAAGAATATGCTGGGTTAATGAGTTGGAAGACCCAGGCCTATATGGCTGAGGACTCTGAAGCGTGAAGTTGGAGATGAGGAATGAAGAAGTATTGATTTAAAAGATTTAGATAGAGAAGACAGGAAATCTAACCGGGGTCTTTTGTGTCAATGGGCGTAGGGGGAGATGATGATGGTGATGATGATGATGAATTGTTACTAAATTGATAACTTTTTTTTTTTTTAATGACTAAAAAATATATATGATGGAAAAGTAAGACTTTGTCATTGTGTGCACGGTAAATGATATTATATACATTTCTATGAAATGGATATGATAAAAAAAAAAAAAAATATGTCTAGGTTGATAATTATTCGAGGATTTTTCACTGAAAAGAATATGTTGATAAATAACATTGTCATTATGCAGTTTACTGAAAAATAAAAAAGATAGTCAGTGAACAATTACAGTACAGTAGTTAACCCCTTGGTTCAAGCGATTACCAAAATGAATTGATCTTTTTTTATTAAGAAACAAAATCAATATGTTGATGTTAGTGCCCATAAGAAAAGTTATTTGTAGAAAGTTTTTGACATCAATAGATGAAAAAACAGTTTACTGAAAATAAAATAATTGCCGAATACTTTCCAGCTGATCGATTATATTTGTTAAATTGATCACCGAAAAATATTTTTGCACCTCTATGTGTTGAAGGGATGAGTTTGTAAACATTTTTGTTAGAGCAATTTTGACAATTTTCCAGAGATGGTTTTTAAATAGGACAAAATGGAAAACAAATACGTGGATAAATATAACCAACCAGGAAAAATATATGACTTTTACTAAAAGCTTACCAATTAGATAGAAACTTCACAGCAAAACCAGATTAATTTGACACAGATTTTTCCCTATAGGAAAATATGAAAATCGGGGAATAGCGAATATTGTGATGTAATGTACCAGCGATAGGAAGCTTCGTTGCCTGGCCCTCCCTGGTCCTAGTTTGGGTACAGAATGGGTTTGGACGCTTTATTATGTGCATGTATGGTCAGTCTCATGGCCATTATCCTTCTAGAGCACTGTCACTGTTCCTTTCCTCTGCCATTCATAATCATGAGTGACCTTTATACCTACGTATGGATCATCTGTTTGACTCTCCGAACAACAATGAACAATTCCTTCACTTGTTGCAGGTCTAGTGATGATACCAAGAAGTTACTCATCTCATGCTTCTACCTTGTTACTGATCTCAAGATATTTTATATTCTTATTATTACTTTTCATATATAGTATACGAGTATATTTCCTAATTTTCTTTCTTCATTGCACTATTTGTCCCTGTTGGAACCCTTGGGCTTATAAAACCCTGCTTTTCCAACTAGGGTTGCACTTTAACTAGTGATAATGACACAGTGTGTCTCAATGATAATAACAACAATCAACAACTAGTTATACCAGTAAACATGCATTCCTGAATTTGTGATGCTGTGTCAGGCACGTGACACAAAATAACCAACATTCCTAATCACGCAATCCATCGTGTCCTGGAATTGGTCAAACTATAAAAGGAAAAGCAAGCAGACAATGTCGAAGTTTATAAAAGCAACAGGTGGTGTGACAAAGTGGGGAAATCCTTGTCATGAATATTTCATGGGTATTTAAATACCTAATTAAAAGCTCGACTCCTGGGTTCTCATGATCCATTAGCTGGAAAGAGCTGGATCCTTTGATCTCTGTAAGATCAAGCAGTAAGAGAAATTACGACCCAAGTTGAAAGAGTGAAAGCCGTAAAAAGACAAGTATAAAAGCTTCCATAATCAAGTTTAGCAAAGTCCAAATTTTTTTGCATAGTTCTTGATGTACAATTCTATAATGCTTCGCTACTCCCAGTTTGTTAAGATAACGAAAAATTACATTATTTTCTGACATATGATAAATTATCCTTTACTACAAGCAATGAACCCAGTCATATCCAAAAAGAAGTGGAGAATAAACGGAGGATTTAAAGTGAAGGAAGCAATAGGATTATATATACAGCAAGTTCTTGAGATGTTTCCATCATTTGAAAAGATAGCTGGCTAACCAGGTTAAATGAGTTAGTCCCAATTTCAGTCGGGCGAGCCCAACTACATTGGCAGCCTCCCTAGTAAACAACTCCAACTTACGGGTCGAGGCTCGATTCAATATGTCGTCTGGGTGAATGCAAGGCGAGCACATTGTCACTGTACTAGCCAGGAGGCATAACACCAACCCTCACCATGAAGCCCAACCACATCAGTAACCTCCCTAGTAAACAACTCCGACTCATGGGTCGAGGCTTGACTCGATCTGTCGTCTATATAAATGCAAGGCGAGCATGTTGTCAATGAAGTAGACACAGAGGCTTAACATCAACCCTCACCATGAAGACCAACCACATCAGTAACCTCCCTGGAAAACAACTCTTAACTCACAGGTCGAAACTTGACTATGTGTCATCTATGTGTATGCAAGGCGAGCACGTTGTCACTGCACTAGCCAGGAGATTTAACCCCAACCATCAATGTGGTGTGTAACCACATCAGTAACCTCCCCTGTAAACAACTCTTAACTCACAGGTCGAAACTTGAATATGTGTCATCTATGTGTATGCAAGGCGAGCACGTTGTCACTGCATTAGCCAGGAGATTTAACACCAACCCTCAATGTGGTGAGTAACCACATCAGTAACCTCCCCTGTAAACAACTCTTAATTCACAGGTCGAAACTTGACTATGTGTCATCTATGTGTATGCAAGGAGAGCACGTTGTCACTGCACTAACCAGGAGATTTAACACCAACCATCAATGTGGTGTGTAACCACATCAGTAACCTCCCCTGTAAACAACTCTTAACTCACAGGTCGAGACTTGACTCGATCTGTCGTCTATGAGAATGCAAGGCGAGCACGTTGTCACTGCAATAACCAGTGGTCTTAGTACCAACCCTCACGATGGTGCCCAACCACATCAGTAACCTCCCCAGTAAACAACTCCAACTAACAGGTGGAGGCTTGACTCGATCTGTCGTCTATGTGAATGCAAGGAAAGCAGGAGCATTTTTTTCACTGTACTAGCCAGGAGGCTTAACATCAACCCACACCATGAAGCCCAACCACATCAGTAACCTCCCTAGTAAACAACTCCAACTCATCAGTCGAGGCTCGACTCGATCTGTCGTCTATATATATGCAAGGCGAACACGTTGTCAATGAAGTAGACACAGAGGCTTAACATCAACCCTCACCATGAAGACTAACCACATCAGTAACCTCCCCTGTAAACAACTCTTAACTCACAGGTCGAGACTTGACTCGATCTGTCGTCTATGAGAATGCAAGGCGAGCACGTCGTCACTGCAATAACCAGTGGTCTTAGTACCAACCCTCACGATGGTGCCCAACCACATCAGTAACATCCCCAGTAAACAACTCCAACTAACAGGTGGAGGCTTGACTCGATCTGTCGTCTATGTGAATGCAAGGAAAGCAGGAGCATTTTTTCACTGTACTAGCCAGGAGGCTTAACATCAACCCTCACCATGAAGTCCAACCACATCAGTAACCTTCCCAGTGAACAACTCCAACTCACTGGCAGAGGCTCGACACGATCTGTCGGCTATGTAAATGCAAGGTGAGCAGGGGCACGTTATCACTGAGCTAGACATGGAGGCTTAACAACAGCCCTCACCATGGTGCCCAACAACATGAGTAACCTGCAAGTAAACAACTCCAACTCACTGGTCGAGGCTCGACTCGATCTGTCCTGTATGTGAATGCAAATCAAGCATGGTGTTACTGCACTAGCCAGGAGGCTTAATACTGACCCTCACCGTGGTGCTCAACCACATCAGTAACCTCCCTAGTAAACAACTCCATCTCATGAGTCGAGGCTCGACTCGATCTGTCATCTGTATAAATGCAAGGTTAGCACGTTGTCAATGAAGTAGACACAGAGGCTTAACATCAACCCTCACCATGAAGACCAACCACATCAGTAACCTCCCTAGTAAACAACTCTTAACTCACAGGTTGAAACTTGACTATGTGTCATCTATGTGAATACAAGGCGAGCATGTTGTCACTGCACTAGCCAGGAGATTTAACACCAACCCTCAATGTGGTGTGTAATCACATCAGTAACCTCCCCTGTAAACAACTCTTAACTCACAGGTCGAGACTTAACTTGATCTGTTGTCTATGAGAATGCAAGGCGAGCAGCACGCTGTCATTGCAATAACCAGGGGTCTTAGTACCAACCCTCACCATGGTGCCCAACCACATCAGTAACCTCCCCAGTAAACAACTCCAACTCACAGGTGGAGGCTCGACTCGATCTATCGTCTATGTGAATGCAAGGAAAGCAGGAGCACGTTGTCACTGTACTCGCCAGGAGGCTTAACACCAACCCTCACCATGAAGCCCAACCACATCAGTAACATCCACAGTATACAACTCCAACTCACTGGCCGAGCCTCAAAACAATCTGTCGTCTAGGTGAATGCAAGGCGAGCAGGAGCACGTTGTCACTGAACTAGACATGGAGGCTTAACACCAACCCTCACCATGGTGCCCAACAGGAGTAATCTGCAAGTAAACAACTTCAACTCACTGGTCGAGGCTTGATTCGATCTGTCATCTATGTGAATGCAAATCAAGAATGTTGTTACTGCACTAGCCAGGAGGCTTAACACCAACCCTCACCATGGTGCTTGACCACATCAGTAACCTCCCCAGTAAACAACTCCAACTCACAGGTGGAGGCTCGACTCGATCTGTTGTCTATGTGAATGCAAGGAAAGCAGGAGCACGTTGTAACTGTACAAGCCAGGAGGCTTAACGCCATCCCTCACCATGAAGCCCAACCACATTAGTAACCTCCACAGTAAACAACTCCAACTCACTGGCCGAGGCTTGACTCTACCTGTCGTCTATGTCTATGTGAATGTAAGGCGAGCATGTTCCAGCACTAGCCTGGAGGCTTAGCACCAACCCTCACCTTGGTGCCCAACCACATAAGTAACCTCCCCAGTAAACAACTCCAACTCAGTGGGTGAGGCTCAACTCGATCTGTCGTCTATGTGAATACATGGCGAGCATGTTGCCACTGCACTAGCCAGTCAAAAATACCTCAGTTGTTATGATGGAAACACTGCCAGTTAGGTAGATCCATTCTTTAGGTTTAAAATCCAAACAAAGAAAAGGAAACAACTCACCTGTGACTGTGTAATGGCCAACGATTAAGTAGTCAGGGAGTTTGAAGGACACACTGTCTGATTCTTCATCAAGAATAATTGGGTCTGATCCATCACCAAGGTCGATGGTATACATGATGAATTCGTTGTCTGCCTCAAGTTCCAGTTCCCAAGTCTTTTCACCCGTCTGCAAATAATCCCAAGGGCTTTAGAACGCAATTAAAGGTATTCAGCATCTGATAAATTCTCTTCCAATTACAAGCAAATTATGGATAATAGCTAATTATGAATTTCATCCGTTTAAGTAAAGCCAATTCTAATACCTCTAAGAAGTGGAGGAGGGTAAGCATTGGTAGATATTTTACACATAGTTTTTTATGTATTATATTTTATTTTCTTTAATGGACATACCAAGATTAGGAAAAGGAGCCTAAAAGAACTAAAGATAATAAAAATATATAGATTAATCTTAAACAATATCGTTATGAGAAAGAGCTGCTTCCCATACTCTCAAAGTATCAAAATATATTTCATATAATTGCATGAATAAAGACACTAGGAAGAAGTAATTATTTTTAATCTTGAAACTTATAGAAAGCAACTTTAGTTGAGCATATTTCTCAGCTGAAGAAGTCTCCTAGAAGGGAGTAACTTGTTATTATTTTAACTGGTATCCATTTAAGTAAGGCAAGATGTCTGGTATGAATTAACAAAAGACTGTTTGACTACTGTTAGTGATGGAAACCCATTGTTCACCCTCAGAACGGTGATAATTTCTTCCACAAATAATTAAAAACCTACTGGGTGTTTTGTGTCCCATCTGCCAAATGATCTCAGGGCTCGACCAGACCAAGCGCGGCTAGCGGCGAGGTTAGCGGCAAGAGGTTATGGCGGCATATTGAAACCTTAGGTATTTTATGTAGGTGGCCAGATAGGAGGCGCGAGGCTTCCCGCGCCTTCTATCTGGCCACCGGTTTCAATTTGCCGCCATAACCTCTTGCCGCTAACCTCGCCGCTAGCCGCGCTTGGTCTGGCTGGGCCCTTAATTAAGGCGACCGTACGTTTACAGTTGCCACACAGTAGCCTACTCTTGGAGATTAGTAGCAACACATCCACAAGGTACAAAGGGGTCTATGTTTGGGTGTAAACCGTCAGTTCGTTCATTTGAATTGACTATCTCATCTCTATGTTTGGGTGTAAACCGTCAGTTCGCTCATTTGAATTGACTATCTCATCTCTAAAGTTCTATTGTATACTTCCATTCATTATAACCTTTTTCTTTTAATGTAAAAAAATGATCTCCCTTAGCTCCTTGTTAAATAATCTGCCAAACTTACTTTTCAAGAAACTAGAATCTTGAGTAAATGGAAGATAGGTATATGGAGAAATTGATACTAACAGGGAATGCGTAAGAGTGAAAACAGTCGATTCGTACAAGTTCGTATTTCAAAGGAGAGAATGAGAGAATAGACTTATCTCAGGATTTGGGAGACTGGAAGGATGTGTGTGAATTTTCTTTTAAACTAAAGTATAATATCAAGAGGAAATTTAAGCTTCAAGTACATGAGCCAAAAGTAGCGATTAAATAACCAAAAATTATATGGAATTAACTGACTAAATTAATGAATAGAATTGAAAATATTACGATTAGTCCTCATTATAGTGAAAACTATACAAATATCATTACATGAGCTTTCTATTCCAACTGGTAAGAACCAGATGAAGGACAAACGACAATTCATTAAGCAAGATATATGGCTAAGAAGAGGTTACATTGCCAGGTTAGGCATATTGTTAGTCGCACTAATGCACGAAGTTACAGTTGTGAATTTCATTCAAATCTAGTGTGCATAAATTATGGTAAATTTTCGTTAGAGTCCCACCTT
>NC_090757.1:18362612-18371928 GCF_036898095.1 Palaemon carinicauda
GTCATAGAAAAGGCCATCAACAAAGCCAACACGATATATTATAAAGATCATGATGTTACTAACCAAAGAGATTTTAAAAATAAGATAAAACTCCCATATATAGAAGGTATTAAAAATATAACAAATCATATCAAAACTGAGAACCCCTTTGTTTTTTCATATCCAAAGACCATAGGAAGCGCCCTTATTAATGTTTATCAAAATAAAAGAGAGATAGAATCCGGCGTTTACAAAGTACCATGTAGGGATTGTGAAAAAGTGTACGTTGGGCAAACTGGCCGTTCGCTATCTCAAAGATTATCCGAACACAAAAGATCTGTTAGATATGGGTTTGAAAACTCGGGGATTTTCATTCACCTTAGGGATTTAGGGCACCAGATTAACTGGAGTGAGTCGTCTTTGCTTTTTAAGAGTACCTGTCCGTACAGAAGGAAAATCCTGGAATCAGCCATCATAAATCAATCAAACACAATGAACCTATGTGGGGGCCAATGGAAAGCTGACACAGTGGACAATACTCTTCTCAACCCTATCATTAAGAAGATAATCCACGGAGACCGACCACCAGACATGCATCAGAGGTCAAGACTTCCTCCAAGCGGCTCAACAATAAGAACACGCACCTGGATGCAATTAAATTTGGCTAATCCTTCCAGCAATTATAACAACTATAGAACAATTGAACACACCCTTTTGCTTTCATATATAAACCGTCACTCTCCACTGTAATTCTCACTTTAACTTTACTTCCTGAAGAGGGTCGATGTTTATTGACCGAAATATAGTGTGATTTATTCATATTTCCTGTGTTTCTTTTATGGGCCTTTTTGAAAAAACATATATATATATATATATATATATATATATATATATATATATATATATATATATATATATATATATATATATATATATATATATATATATATATATATATATATATATATATATATATACTGTATATATATATATATATGTGTGTGTGTGTATATGTATATATATATATAT
Organism: Palaemon carinicauda; assembly: GCF_036898095.1. Taxonomy (NCBI): domain Eukaryota; kingdom Metazoa; phylum Arthropoda; class Malacostraca; order Decapoda; family Palaemonidae; genus Palaemon; species Palaemon carinicauda. The sequence continues at coordinate 18,363,621 of NC_090757.1, forward strand.
ATATATATATATATATATATATATATATATATATATATATATATATATATATATATATATATATATATATATATATATATATAATCTTTCGAGAATCTGTGATACTTGAAGTGTCTTGTACGTAATTATACACCTTATGCAAAACATTGAAATATATTTTCAGCATTGGCAAACATTTAACCAGAGGTTTAAACAACGGTTATATATCCTGTAGAGTTCGAGTCTCATTTTTTTCTCCAGACTCCAAAGACTATAGAAATAGAGAATATCGATAGTTTACGATAGTCTAAATCGGAACATAGACCATTGAAGGTACCTCAAATCAATGTGACATATGTACGTATGTACCCACATTAACTATCTCGAGGACATCCTGTTAAATCTCCAGTAAGAAAATATGAATATCTAAACTTGATTTTAGGATTCTAGATGAGACAGACATATCATTGATAAATCTGTTGGAGAAATTAAGTAATAAGCAAATTAAATCCTGCATACAGTATTTAATCATAGTACTTAGGAAATGTCATGTTGGATAAATTAAGTAATTATCATTAGCAACGTTTAATATGTCAAATGAAGAGGCGATGTAAATACTAATATAAAATACACATTCACGTTACTGCATACCGTAAAAGTAAATATACAATTATACATTTGGCAATCACGTATTAAGCGATATCAAAATATGAAAATGTTTCCTTGCTTATTCGGTGAAAAATGATCTTCTCTCAGAATACATTTATTTAGATACCTATTTGCACGGCCGTAATTATTAGTAGTTAGCTGATTATTTCAATTGACAATGATCCATTTCCCTTCCAATAAGGGATTTCCTCCATCTGGCATGGACATATTGGCAGTAGCAGCCGCAACTCGTTCATCGAACATCACCCTAAATCGAATAGACTTTTTTCGTGTCATTTTTAAATACCGACCTGGGATTTAGCAAAGGCGTATTTGAAGGCAAATGCTTTGCGCGAAGGTTGTCGGAATCAAGCACAGCACCGATCGGGACTTCGGTCTACCATGAAGCCAAAAGCAAGTCGTTCAAAAGAAGCAACCGTGCTTACCTCATACAAAAATTTGAACAAAAAAGCACGTTAATATAAGAAGATTTAAAGGTTTAAAGGGTTTAAAGGCCCCTCATGAATGGCAGAGGCAAGTGATAGTGACATTGTCCGAGATGGGAGGACAGTGGCCTAGAGACTGACCATAGATACGTATGATCAGCGCCAAAGCCCTCCTCTCCATCCAAGTTAGGACCAGGGAGGGCTAGGGAGTCGTTGCTGAGGACTCGGCAGGTAAATCTATAAGCTCCTCCAAACCCCACCTCCTTGCTTACTTCACAAGGATGATGGGGCTGTAGACACAACAAGAAACTATCAAGCTTGAGAGGGAATCGAACCTGTGTGCACTGAACGCGAGAGTCCTTATTTGCAGAGCATAATCATGACTCTGTTTGAGGATGATAAGCTCAGGAAACCACGCCACAAGGAATAACTAACATTGGTTAAAATGTATCAATTTCACCAATTTGAACAAACCTGATGATCATATATTAAATTCAAGAAATTGCAAAGTTTATGATTTGGAATCGAAGAGATTAGCTGAAAATACTGACCGTGGATACTAAGAATGTCATAAATTGCGACTATGCTAAGTATTCAATCCGGTGGTAACAAAACCATTTAAATTCGAGAATTGATAAATGAGAAATATTTCGTTCACGAAGACACTGAAGACTTTCGTGTTCTATAAGTGTTTCGATAATGTAGATTTGACAACAAACACCAGTCATATAGTGTGATCTGCAAAATACCTAGGAATGTATGGTATAAACTGAATGTGTAGGTCCTGTAGTGAGTAGGGTTCCCGTGCGTTATAGGACCAGGAAAGCAGCTTTTTTGAATAAAGTAAAGTAAGCTATCCATCTAGATCTCTCTATCGTGGACGATGATGATTGTGGTTTATGCGACTACATCATATGAAATGTTGCCTCCAATTAAACTTATCCAAGGCTAAAATCACTGACTTCACCACCACTTATACCTACTGTACAGTTCCCAAAGCTAAAGTCACTGACTGCACCACCACTTACACTTACTATACAGTCCCCAAGGCTAAAATCACTGACTACACCACCACTTATACTTACTGTACAGTTCCCAAAGCTAAAGTCACTGACTACACCACCACTTATACTTACTGTACAGTTCCCAAAGCTAAAGTCACTGACTGCACCACCACTTACACTTACTATACAGTCCCCAAGGCTAAAATCACTGACTACACCACCACTTATACTTACTGTACAGTTCCCAAAGCTAAAGTCACTGACTACACCACCACTTATACTTACTGTACAGTTCCCAAAGCTAAAGTCACTGACTGCACCACCACTTACACTTACTATACAGTCCCCAAGGCTAAAATCACTGACTACACCACCACTTATACTTACTGTACAGTTCCATACTTACTGTACAGTTCCCAAAGCTAAAGTCACTGACTACACCACCACTTATACTTACTGTACAGTTCCCAAAGCTAAAGTCACTGACTGCACCACCACTTACACTTACTGTACAGTCCACAAGGCTAAAATCACTGGTTATACCACCACTTACACTTACTGTACAGTTCCCAAAGTTAGAATTACTGGCCACACCACCACTTACACTTACTGCACACTCCCCAAGCCTAAAACCACTGACTACACCACCATTTACACTTACTGTACAGTCCCCAAGGCTAGAAACCATGGTTACACCATCACTTACAATTGCTGTACATTCCCCAAGGCTAATACTGGCTACACCACCACTTGCACTTAATGTTCAGTCCCCAAGGCTAGAAATCCCTGGCTACACCACCTCTTACACTTACTGTACAGCTTCTAAATAACGTTTACAAGGGTTCCAGGGGGCTCAAATCATTGGCATATTCATCCCCACACAGCATCATGTTAATAATTGACAATTATTAAGAGATTCACAATCACAGGAGATGAGGGTTAGATTAATGACCGTGTAAGTAACAACAATGAAATAAAATTTAGGTAACAAGGCAGTCTTCAATTCAGGCTGGAAATTGAAGAAATCTATACTTTTGTCGTCCAATTTTCTTAGAGAGAGAGAGAGAGAGAGAGAGAGAGAGAGAGAGAGAGAGAGAGAGAGAGAGAGAGAGAGAGAGAGAGATTCCTTAAAGTATTTTAAGCAATTTTAGAATAATGAAGTCATACTGCTAAGCAATATCAAATAGTACTAAGATAAATATAGAAAAAATTATTAGGTTTACCTTTGGAGTTACGGTGATTTCAAAGTCTAGATCTCCACCAACCTCTTTCACCCTGTGATAGTTGCTCTTAAGTTGTCCGCAGTACTCACCTTTCTCAACACATTCTATTTCTTCACACTCTCTTCTATCATTTTCCCTCTTGCAATTGTTTAAATCATCTGAAAGAAAGAAAGAAAGAAAGAAAGAGAGGGGCAAGGGGGTCAAAATTAAGATTCCATAGGTGTCCATTGTCGATTAAAATATTTGACAATCATCATCATCATCATCTCCTACGCCTATTGACGCCTATCCTGAGCTTTTAATCGATACTTCTCTGTTCACCATCTCTTACATTTCTAGCAGCCTTAAACACTCTTGTATCATCTATTGAGTTTTCATTAGAGACATATGTCAATAACAAGCTGGCATTTGTAGATGTTTTAGTATTCAGATAAGCAAGGGCTTTTAGATTCACATTGTATATAAAACTTAAGAATGTTAATTCGTAAAAACATTTTTATTACAAAAAAAAATCATCTGTTTTTTTACTGGTACTGCGGTATATTGCCCTGATTTCCTTGAAGCTGAGCTTTGGAAAATTCACGTAATATCATCTGTTTTAAAGTATCCATCACATTTCATAAACAACAATGACGTAAAATATAAATATTAAAAATAACATAATCTTAATGATCTCAGAGACAGTCCTTGTGATTGTCTTATTGGTGAATTCAGAAGTTTTTTGGCAATATTAAAACACGACAAAGAGAACAGGTACCAAATAGCATCTGCTTTTAACAACTACTGAATACTTATATTATACGAGGGCAAAGAATCTGAGCCCTAAAGTCTGTCAAAAACTACTAGTCAATGACAGAGAATCTGATCATTAAAGTTTGTCAAGAAATACTTCATATAATGGTGAAGAATCTGAATTTTAAAAGTATATAAAAACCTATGACTCCTTATACAATACCAAAGAATTTAGGCATTAAGTCCTATCAAATAATACTGAAGCCATAGACAAGGACAGCGGGTCTGAATATTAAAACCTCCAAAAACTACTGAAGCCTTAGAAAATGTCAATGAATCTGAATATTAAAACCTCCAAAAATTACTGAAGCCTTAGAAAATAACAACGGATCTGAATATTAAAACCTCCAAAAACTATTGAAACCTTAGAAAATAATAAAGGATCTGAATGCTAAAGATTACAAAAACTACTGAACCCTTAGACAATAACAACGGATAAACGGATCTCAATATTAGAACCTCGAAAAACTACTGAACCTTTAAAGGGTGACAAGGGATCTGAATATTAAATCATCCAAAAACTACTGAACCCTTAGACAATAACAACGGATAAACGGATTTCAATATTGGAACCTCGAAAAACTACTGAACCTTTAAAGGGTGACAAGGGTTCTGAATATTAAATCCTCCAAAAACTACCAAACCCTTAGACAATGACTAAGGATCTGAATTAAATATTAAAGCCTAGAAAAACTAGTAAACACTTAGATAATGACAACGGATCTGAATATTAAAACCTCCAAAAACTATTGAAACCTTAGAAAATGACAAAGGATCTGAATGTTAAATATTACATAAACTGCTGAACCCTTAGACAATAACAACGGATAAACGGATTTCAATATTGGAACCTCGAAAAACTACTGAACCTTTAAAGGGTGACAAGGGTTCTGAATATTAAATCCTCCAAAAACTACCAAACCCTTAGACAATGATTAAGGATCTGAATTAAATATTAAAGCCTACAAAAATTAGTAAACGCTTAGATAATGACAACGGATCTGAATATTAAAACCTCCAAAAACTTTTGAAACCTTAGAAAATGACAAAGGATCTGAATGTTAAATATTACATAAACTGCTGAACCCTTAGACAATAACAACGGATAAACGGATTTCAATATTGGAACCTCGAAAAACTACTGAACCTTTAAAGGGTGACAAGGGTTCTGAATATTAAATCCTCCAAAAACTACCAAACCCTTAGACAATGATTAAGGATCTGAATTAAATATTAAAGCCTACAAAAATTAGTAAACGCTTAGATAATGACAACGGATCTGGATATTAAAACCTCCAAAAACTTTTGAAACCTTAGAAAATGACAAAGGATCTGAATGTTAAATATTACATAAACTGCTGAACCCTTAGACAATAACAACGGATAAACGGATTTCAATATTGGAACCTCGAAAAACTACTGAACCTTTAAAGGGTGACAAGGGTTCTGAATATTAAATCCTCCATAAACTACCAAACCCTTAGACAATGACTAAGGATCTGAATTAAATATTAAAGCCTACAAAAATTAGTAAACAGTTAGATAATGACAACGGATCTGAATATTAAAACCTCCAAAAACTTTTGAAACCTTAGAAAATGATAAGGGATCTTGATATTAAAACCTCCAACAACTACTTAATCCTCAGGTAATGATAAAGTATCTAAATATTGAAACCTCCAAAAACTACGGAATCCTGAGAAAATGACGAAGGTTCTGATTATTAAAATCTCCAAAATCCACAGTTTCTTCAGACAATGATAAAGAATTTAAATATTGAAGCCTACAAAAACTATTGAACCCTTTGACAATGTTAAAGGATCTTAATATTAAATCCTACAAAACAATTGAACCCTCTGATAAGGATGAAGGATCTTAATATTAAAATCTCCAAGAACTACTGAACCCTTAGAAAATGACGTAGGATATGAATATTAAAATTTCCAAAATCTACAGTTCCTTTAGACAATGGTAAAGGATTTTAATATTAAAAACTACGAAAACTTCTGAACCCCCAAAGAATGATAAAGGATCTGAATATTAAAACCTATGAAAACTACTGAACCCCCAAACAGTGATAAAGGATCTGAATATTAAAACCTATGAAAACTACTGAACCCCCAAACAGTGATAAAGGATCTGAATATTAAAACCTATGAAAACTACTGAACCCCCAAACAATGATAAAGGATCTGAATATTAAAACCTCCAAAAACTACTGTACCCTTAGAAAACGACAAAGGATCTGAATATTAAAACCTATGAAAACTAGTGGACCCTTAGAAAATGACAAAGGATCTGAATATTAAAACCTCCAAAAACTATTGAGCCTTAGAAAATGACATAAGGATCTGGGTATCAAAACCTACAAAACTACTAAACCCTGACACAATGATAAAGGATCTTAATATTAAAACTTACAAAAGACTGCTGAACCCTCAGACAATGATAAAGGATCTGAATGTTTAAAGCTCCAAAAACTACTGAACCCTTAGCAAATGACATTTGATCTGAATATGAAAATCTCCAAAAACTACAGTTCCCACACACAATGATAGAAAATCTGAATATTAAAACCTCCAAAACACCACTGAACCCTCAGACAATGATAAAGAATTTGAATATTAAAACATCCAAAAGCTAATGGACCCTTAAAAAATGACAAAGTATCTGAATATTGAAATCTCTAAAAACTACAATTCCCTCAGACATGATGAAGAATCTTAATATTAAAACCTCCAAAAACTACTGAAACCTTAGATAATGACAAAGGACCTGAATAGTAAAACCTGAAACTACTGAACTCTTAAGCAATGACAACAGATCTGAAATATAAAACCTATAAAAACTACTGAACTCTTAGATAATGACAACGGATTTGAATGTTAAAACCTCCAAAACCTAATGAACTTCTTCGACAATGGCAAAGGGTCTGAATATTAAAACCAAAAACTACTGAACTTTTAGACAGTGACAAAGGATATGAATATTAAAGCCTTCAAAATTACTAAAGCTTTAGACAGTGATAAAGAATCTGAATATACCAACCATTCTTTCAAAAACTATTGACCCCTTAGACAATGGCAAATCATCTGAATATTAAAACCTACAAAAACTACTTAGCTCTCAGACAGTGACAACGGATTTGAATATTAAGACTTCCAAAAACTACTGAAATCCTTATGCAGTGACAAAGGATCTGAATATTAAAACCTCCAAAAACTATAGAACTGTTTTGATAATGGCAAAGGATATAAATACTAAAGCCTACAAAAACTACTGAACCTTTAGACACTGATAAAGAATCTGAACCTTTCAACAACTATTGAACCCACAAACATTGGCAAATCATCTGAATTTTACATCTCAAAGAAAACTACAGTATTCTTAAAAGCAGAGAATCTGAGGCTGAAAGTCTAACGAAGACCACTTTTTTTTTTTTTTTTTTTTTTTTTTTTTTTTTATGAGCTCACCTTCGGTAAGACAATAGCAGAAGTTGCCCTGTGACATCGAAGCATATTTGAAGACAAGACTCTGGCATGCTCTGGCGCAGTCTTCCAATTTAATCGGAACTCCTTGTTGGTAGTTAACAGGGAGACTTGCGATGCACGGCTTCGTCTCGTCGACAATGTAACAGGAGCTTGGGTCACCTGAGGGAAAAATATAACTTTCTTATTTTACTTCAGAGTATTTACCATATGTTGGTTTGTACGTGCGCTCCATTTTTATATTCATAATACTTTAAATCGAAAAGGGTTAAATTCAATAAAAGTGAGGAATATGTGACGAGCCGAGAGAAGGTTGTGAACTCAAAGGCAGTGTGAAAGCAACTGAGTTAATTTATTATAGAACACTCTCCTTTATATACAAAACCTCAAGGCAACAGGAAATTACATGTTCGAAAAACAGACAATGTTACATAGGAAAAACGCAGACATGTTTATTCTGGTTCTTTTTAGTGCGAGGGAAGAGCGAAGATACAAGCATAATATATACAAAATGAATTATGTACGATCGTGTGACACACGGTTGGTACAAATACAAGGAGTGGGAGGTATTAATTAAATTATGTAAAAGCAATTGGTTTTCCTATTCTACGAAAATTACACAAATACCATCTTAAATTCAATTTCCAGCTATCAAATTCTGTATTGCTAAAGGGTGAAAATTTTCCTTCATGTTCAAGTCCAGAAGCACTTATATTCTCAAAGCTTTC
>NC_090757.1:18372428-18392428 GCF_036898095.1 Palaemon carinicauda
TTAGCATATGTTGAGGAATTCTAGATTTTGAATGTTTTGAACAGTTATATTTCAGAACATAGATTCACTTTACCCAAAGGAAAATTCCTATTGAATGACTTTTGTAAAGTATTTCTAAGTACAGAAAACCTGAATTTGACAGGTATATGTACAGAAGAATTGTCATTGACTTTTGTCTTTCTTCGTGCTGAGTGGTATGGTCACTGGCATACAGATATCCCGGAAGAGGGTTCAAATCTCGGCTGGTCTGATATTATAGTCTTTGGGTGGTTCCGCCTGGGGCTCTGATCCCGAGGTCGTTAAGAGAATCCAGGCTTTAATGTAATAATATATATGGCTTATTTGAAATATGAACACACGTTTAAATGTGCAAAAATTTATCATTAATCGAATGCCAAGTCCCAAACCTACCAATTAGTTACGATGGTGAAGATGGGTTGATTTCAATTCTAAGTACAGAAATCTTGAATTTGACAGGTATTTGTACAGAAGAATTATCATTGACTTTTATCTTTCTTCGTGGCTGAGTGGTATGGTCACTGGCATACAGATATCCCGGACGAGGGTTCAAATCCCGGCCGGTCTGATATTATAGTCTTTGGGTGGTTCCGCCTGGGGCTCTGATCCCGAGGTTGTTAAGAGAATCCAGACTTTAATGTATTAATATATATGGCTTATTTAAAATATGAACACACAAGTTTAAATGTGCAAAAAATTATCATTAATCGAATGCCAAGTCCCAAACCTACCAATTAGCTACAATGGTGAAGATGGGTTGATTTCAATTCTAAGTACAGAAAACCTGAATTTGACAGGTATATGTACAGAAGAATTGTCATTGACTTTTATCTTTCTTCGTGGCTGAGTGGTATGGTCACTGGCATACAGATATCCTGGACGAGGGTTCAAATCCCGGCCGGTCTGATATTACAGTCTTTGGGTGGTTCCGCCTGGGGCTCTGATCCCGAGGTTGTTAAGAGAATCCAGACTTTAATGTATTAATATATATGGCTTATTTGAAATATGAACACGTTTAAATGTGCAAAAAAAAATTTATCATATATACATATATATATATATATATAGTATATATATATATATATATGTATGTATATATGTGTATAAATATGTATACATATACATATATATGTATATATATATATATATATATATATATATATATATATATATATATATATATATATATATATATATATATATACTGTATATATGTATTTATATATATGTATATATACTGTATATATATATGTATGTATGTATGTATAAATGTAATAGTTAGAATAGTAATATTACATGTTTAAAACAAATGACGTAATATGTCATGTTGGTTGGAAGAGCTAACCGTGAGATTTGCTGTAGTCATTCAAATTGTAAGCAGGATGTATACTGCTAAGTTGCCATTCTTTCTTAATGTCAACACATTGTCTCTTCGTGTGAAAGTTTGTGACGTCACCGGATGCAGGTGTCTTCCGATTCCGTCACTTGGCTAAATTAAAGCAAGTATACGATATTTGGGATATCGGTAATTTGTTCAGTTCATATCTAAACTTCACCAGAATTGGTCATGTGGACCAACACAGCTTCCTCCAGTGATGGAGATGTTTAACTCAGTTGTTTATTCACAATAAAACTTAAAAACCATTAAGATGTATTCAGTAAACCATTTAAATACATCTGAAACAACTCATACTCAAATGTGTGCTTAAGACAGTAGCACACCAATAAATGGTGGCAGCGATTAAACTCTAAGACAGCGGTTAAACTCTAAGAATTAGAGTAATATCTTCAAGACTTCAAAATAAATAGCTGTAAAACCAGAGAATGATCTTCAAGACTCCAAAATAAAAGCTGTAATACCTGATAAAGATCTTCAAGAACTCAAAACTATCTACAAGAATCTACAATTTTGACTAAGTCCAACGGAAATGCTAACACCAACATATGTTAGTATACAAATTGAATCTTCAATCAACATCCTAGGAAACCCAACAAATTGCAAAACATATCCAGGAAGAACTACATTCAACAAGAAACTAGAACGAGACATCGCTAACAAAACATCAAGAGAGAGAGAGAGAGAGACGACGAGTCGACTTCATATAAAGCTAAGTACAGAGATTTTGTATTCATTTCAGTTTGGGCAGTGAAGTGTAGTTATCACAAGTCGTTAGTCAATTATTACTGGGGTGAGTGAATTCCTAAACTTTGTTATAAGAAACTCCGAATTCTCATTTAGAATTTTTCTTTCTTTGTGCTAATTCCTTTTTCTTTCATAAACTCTTGGGGGAAATGTATTGGGATTAGTAACATTGTTGGGGGAATTTTATTATACATATGCGTTTACGCAGTGGGCGTCTGTACTCGTATAGATATTTTGATAGGATTGAAAGGGGTCAAAGAGATAGAGAAAAAAAAAAATACAGCAGTCATGGCTCCTCCTGTCAGCCCTACCCCTGGACCTAGTGGTGTAGGCCAGGCTAATCCTCCTCCAATTGTGACGCTTGTAAATGCCAGGTCAGCAATCCTTCCTTTTCAAGGCCGTGTCAACGGGTTCTTGCCACAAAATGTGGAGTCATGGATTTCATCCGTTGATGCCCATTTAAATGCCAAACAAATCGTAGATCCTTTTGTACAATTACAAGAAGCTAAAAGTTTTATAGATTTTTCTAAGGGGGATGCGAGTGCGTATTTAAGAGGTGTTTCATTTCAGGAAGCAGTTACTTGGGATGATTTCAAAGTTAGGTTACGCGCGATCTATGGGGGTGAGGAAGCTTTGGATGTAGTGTTAACGTTACGAAATACACTTAATCAAGCCACTATGAATCGGCTTAATGTTGTTGAGAGAGTAGCTCTCATAGCTGATAGGCTTAACGAATATCAGGACATTTTAGGTAATTCCACTTGGGTTACTAACGATAATATCTCCGTGAAAGATTTTTTACGATTAATGTATTTAACTTGCATGACACTTATGTTGCCTGAAGCTTTAGTGCGGTGCTTTGATAAGAAGTTAATGCCTGCAAGTACGGAATTGGATGTCTATAAACAGATAAAGAAACACATGTCCAAGTGTCCAGATCTCGATCCCGTGTTAACTCAAGTTTTTGCTAAGAATGAAACAAAACCACAAACAGTGAACGTAATTAACAATCCAGTAGCGGGAGTGACGTGTTACAACTGCAAACGTCAAGGTCACATAAGCGCAGACTGTAGAACGAAATTTTGTTCAGTTCACAACACAGGATCACATTCTTATAGTCAATGTTACGCGCGTAAGACACAACAATATCCTAGAAATACACAGTCAATTCCACAGTCAGTTCCATATGGAAATAAAAAGAAAAATCCTCATTTTAACAATAAGAAGAAACAACAAAATGTCAATGCAGTTCAGAGTCCGAAACAAACAAACACTTCTTCAAATATCGCTGAGCCTGGGCCGGCAAACCAGACCTCGCAAAGTCAGCCTAATTTTCAGAATGTGCAGAGCAAAGCAAATACCACATAGTTAACTCTAGAGGGGAAGAGAGTGATGTTGGGTCAAGGTCATTTATGTCAACATCAATAGTATTGAATAATCAATTTAATGTTTTATCAGATAATTGTGAGACAATAGATTTTCCTATGAAACACACCGGCCGAATTAAGTAAAACAGTGCATGCTCCCGTAGATTTGCAACGAATTCATACAATAATAAGCCAAAATGAGTTACGGCCAACCTTATATGCTGTAAATTTAGAACACAAATCCTTTACGTTATTTTTTGACTCTGGTAGTCCACGTAATATTATGGATTTGAAGACGCATCATTTGTTGTTTTCGAACTTTCCGATTGAAAAATCAGGAATCAGACTTTCAGGTATAGGAAATAATGAATTGAACGTCATAGGCATAACTCATATTCAGTTCAGAGTCGGTAATCGCACGTTTGCCGATACATTTGTTGTTGTGAAAAACATTAATATGTATCCAGCTGTAATTATAGGATACCCATCTATGGGAAATCAAAACATTATCTTAGCTCCTGCAAAGCACGGCGTGTATATCAAAGGGAAATTCTATAAGTCTTCTAATAATTTAAAGTCAGTTTTGGATAAAAAGGAGACGACAAATGTAACCGTAACGTACGTTGAAGAACCAATAACTTGTCTCACTAATAAAGAAATAATATACGCGACCCAGCAGAATTCTCGTTCACCCGTAATATCATCTTGCACGCAATATATCGAACCAAACATACCTTCGAATTTAATAGTGCAAATAAAGAAAACACTACCGGGATCTGAAATATTAATCCTTTCCGATACTTTGAAAACCAACGGATTGTCTGTCACACAAGCTATTTATACAGTAGGCTCACATCAGCGATGTAATATCGAAGTCTGTAATCATTTAAATAACACTTTAGTAATTCACAAAAATCAACATATCTTGGATGTAGAAGTTTATAAACATCGTATTCTTACCGTTGCTGAAATCAATCACTCTCAATCAGTTGCGGATGAATCCCTTTTACGATCTATTAAAAATAAAATCAGTAAGGACATTCAAGACGAAGAAATTCAGCAGAAAATTTTTGAACTTTTAAATAAATATACAGATGTCTTTTCCACTACGGATGGATCCTTAGGAAAAACAGATGTGATCGAGCATCAAATAAGGTTAAAAGACAAACAGAAAATTATATATGTACCCTCGTACAGACTCCCTATGAAATTCCAGAATGAAATAAATGATGAAGTAGGTAAAATGTTAGAGGAAGGAGTCATTAGAAAATCAAATAGCCCTTATAATTTTCCTTTAATAGTTGTACCGAAAAAAGATCGAACATGGCGTATCTGCGTCGACTTTCGTCGTCTAAACGAGGAAACGATCCCTGATCGATTCCCAGTGCCATGTACTGACGATATTTTGTCTTTATTAGGTCAGAATAAATATTTTACCAGTTTGGACTTACTTAAAGGCTTTCACCAGATATCATTAGAAGAAGATAGTATCCCATACACAGCCTTCAGCACAGCCAGGGGACATTATGAATTTTTACGGATGCCTTTTGGTTTACGTTGTGCTCCTATAACATTTACAAGAATGATTAACATAGTGTTTGGAGACTTGTTAGGGGATATATTGCATGCCTATATGGATGATCTTGTAATCTTTTCCAACACCTTAGAAGAACATCTACGTAAGTTAGAACTAGTACTACAGAGATTAAGACAACATAACTTAAGGGTAAAGATTAGTAAGTGTGAATTTTTCAAAACAGAATTAATATATTTGGGTTTCATGGTGTCAAGCCAAGGTCTTAACCCTGGATAGGTACGGTGGGTCGTTTGCGACCCCGAGCGTCAAAAAAAAACAGGTTTTTCTCACGTGACTCACCCCTGTGACTGAATTTGTGGGTGATCGACCTGCAGGAGGTGTCTCCCCTACACGCTCTAGTAGTGTCCAGATGTGCATTGCTGTAGCTGTACTCCTTCCCCGATTTCTGAGACGCGTCGGGGTCGTTCGCGTCCGAGTTTACCCTTCTGAGGTAGTTTGCATAATTATCAAAGTTATTACGTATTATGAAATTGTCGTAGAATGGTGCAACTTGTATAGGTTATCAGTTGTGGAAAGGCTTGGTGGATTGTTTGGCTACCATGTGCATGTTTTTTTTTTTAGTTAAAATGTCGTTCATCACCACGAGGACCATTTTACCGCGAGTGCCCCTTTTTCATTTTTTTTCATTTTTTTGCCAAGTCATTTTTCCGTAAGATATTGCCAAATAGTGTCGTAAAACTTTTGCTTGTTTAGTGTTGGAAAGTGTGTCTAGATGATCTGGCTACCCATGCATGACTTTGTTTTTGTCAGATACGACGTAGTTATTGGTATATTGGGTATTTAACTGCGGTTACCAATTTCTGTTTTTTTTTCAATATTTGTAAAAATTACTACGTAGTAAGGAATTGCCGTATATTATTCATTTTTTTTTCATGTTTATGTGTTAGAAAGTGTGCCTTGATGGTTGGGCTAACACGTGCATGTCTTTTTTTTTATCTGAGATGTCGTATATTAGAATGTCGGGCATTTTACCGCGAGTGTCCCTTTTTAATTTTTTTTAATTTTTTTGCCAAGTCATTTTTCCGTAAGATATTGCGAAATAGTGTCGTAAAACTTTTGTTTTTTTAATGTTGGAAAGTGTGTCTAGATGATCTGGCTACCCATGCGTGATTTTGTTTTTGTCAGATACGACGTAGTTATTGGTATATTGGGTATTTAACTGCGGTTGCCAATTTCTGTTTTTTTTCAATATTTGTAAAAATTTACTACGTAGTAAGGAATTGCCGTATATTATTGATTTTTTTTTCATGTTTATGTGTTAGAAAGTGTGCCTTGATGGTTGGGCTAACACGTGCATGTCTTTTTTTTTTATCTGAGATGCCGTATATTAGAATGTTGGGCATTTTTCCGCGAGTGTCCCTTTTTATTTGTTTTACAATTTTTTGCTTAGTCATGTTACCGTAAGGAATTGGCAAGTAGTGTCGCAAAACTTATATTTTTATAGTGTTGGAAAGTGTTTCTAGATGATCTGGCTACCCATGCCTATTTTTTTTTTAGCCAGATATGGCGTATATATAAGTATGTGTTCGATTTTCCTGTGATTGCCATTTTTTCGTTTTTTCCCATTTCTTTCAAAATTACTACGTACTAAGGAACTATCACAGAGTAATATTTCACTTATATGTTTATTTGTCGGAAAATATGCCTTGATGGTTTGCCTAGCACGTGGCTGAAATTTTTTTTTTCTGAGATGCCGTATATTAGAATGGCCATTTTTCCACGAGTGCCCCTTTTTATTTGTTTTGCATTTTTTTGCTTAGTCATGTTACCGTAAGGAATTGGCAAGTAGTGTCGCAAAACTTATATTTTTATAGTGTTGGAAAGTGTTTCTAGATGATCTGGCTACCCATGCCTATCTTTTTTTTAGCCAGATATGGCGTATATATAGGTATGTGTTCGATTTTCCGGTGATTGCCATTTTTTCGTTTTTTCCCAATTCTTTCAAAATTACTACGTACTAAGGAACTATCACAGAGTAATGATTCCTCTAGATGTTTATTTGTCGGAAAATTTTGTTTACTTTTTTTTTTATTGAATATCATCAAATTTTTTTAGCTAAAATATTGTTTTACATTTTTTTTTTCGATTTTATTTCCCTTCAAAAAAAATTTTTTGGGTCAGAATTTTAATTTTATAGGCGTAAAATAATCGACAATTATCCAGCAACCCACCATACAATTTTTATGCATATCCAATAATAATTAGATTAGTAAATAACACCTTGAAATTGACATACCCTTCCTACATTTCAAGTGGCAGATTAGGGAGTCTGAGTCAGTGTGGTTGGCGGCCATTTTGTGGACATATCCGAAGCGTAAGCTGCCCTATCTATATATATTCTTGTTCCCTATAGAATTTGTGATATTTTGGTATATTTTTACCTGCATAAATATCATATTATATATTAAATATATGTATTTTTTTACGAAATTTCCAAGTACTCAAAAAATTACGTTTAGATATGGCCCCTGATATAAATGTAATTTACAAAATAATGAAGATTTTTTTACATATTTCTATTTTAGGATAACATATGTTTATTCCCTAAAAAAATTAGCCACTTCCTATTTCATTTGGGTACCCAAAAAAATTCATGAAATTTGGACAATTTTTTTTGGCCAAAAAAAGTTACCCTTTTTTTCTCATTTCAGATCTTCACCTCCATGGGTCTGACTTCATCCAAAATACATCAAGATGTGTCCTAAACATTCAAGAATCAATTCCTAAAAGGATTTGTGTATATATGTATAAACTTTTTTTTTATGAATTTTTATGTCAGGTCTTTTTTTTCTACTTAATTTTTTAAAATATTTATAATAAATAGTTTTTCTGCAGATGAGTAGTATTTATCTTTACAGTTGTTTTAAGCATTCATTGAAGTTTTTTTTGGCAAAAGAAAAAAGGAGGTTACTGCAAAAACTGATTTTTCAAGAATTTTTTTTGGCGTCGGGGTCGTTCGCGTCCGAGTATACCCTTAAAGGGGTGTCCGAGGACCGTACCTATCCAGGGTTAAAGTAGTCCATGATAAGGTGTCGGCTATACGTAATTTTCCCATACCTACTAATGTCAAGGGAATACAGCAATTTCTGGGTTGTAGTGGATATTACAGGCGTTTTATACGCAACTATTCAATAATAGCCGCTCCTTTAACTGATCTTACGAAGAAGGGCGTAGATTTCATATGGTCTGAGCAACATCAACAGGCGTTTAATACTTTGAAAGATGAACTGTGTAGTTCTCCTATCTTAAAATTTCCTGACTTCGGTAAGGAATTCTTCATTGCAACAGACGCCTCAGACTTAGGAGTAGGAGGGGTATTGCTTCAGCAATATGATAAACAGTTTTTCCCGATAGCTTTCTATTCTCGAAAATTGAGAACTTCCGAAAGTAAGTATGCAGTAATAGACAAGGAAGGACTAGCTATTGTTAATTCGCTAGTGCATTTTAAGTTCATAATTTACGGTTATCCCGTTAAGGTTCTTACTGACCATAAACCACTAACAGAGTTCTTTAAAGGCTTCAATCACAGCCCTAAACGAACTCGGTGGCATTTAATCATTCAAGATTTTGGCGCAAGAATCGGGTATTTACCTGGGAAAGCAAATATCATTGCGGATGCATTATCACGCAACCCCGTGTCATCTTGTACGGAGTCTTTAGCTGAATTAATAGATATATCAACATCCATGCCTATTGTAAAAACAATATCTGAACAAGAAGATTTAGGCTGGAGTGCTGAGTTGTTACAGACTGAGCAAAGAAAAGATCAGAAAATAGAAACAATTATAAATGCTTTGAAAGGCAATCATAAAGAAAAGGATTATATAAAGTATAAGCAGCAGAATTATGTAATCAAAGATAATATTCTGTGTAGGACTGTGACAAGGAAAACCCGCAATACACCACATGTAACTAACGACCAGGTAGTAGTACCAAACTCACTTGTTTCCACTGTCCTGAATTGGTTGCATTCAAATCCATTACATGGACACCCTGGGTTCTCATTAATGTCACAGAAAGCCAAATCATTGTTTTATTGGCATACAATGCTTACAGATATAAAAAGACACATAGCTAATTGTCGCACATGTCAGGAAAACAAAGGGCATACGAAAACACCTGTCAGCCTAGGAGCTTATCCTGTTCCCAATCAACCCTTTGAAAGAATACATTTAGATTTGTTAACAGGATTTTACGAGTCAGACAGAGGAAATAAGCACCTCTTAGTAATTATAGATGCTTTAACTCGATATACAGAACTAATAGCGCTTAAAACTAAAACTGCGATTGAATGCGCTAGGAAGTTTTACGAGTGTTACATTTGTAAACATGGAATTCCACACATGATAATCTCAGACTCGGGTGGTGAATTTAATAATCACTTTCTTACCTCATTGTGTGAATTCCTCAACATAAAGAAGATCAATACCATGATATATCACCCAGAGTCGAATGGGCTAGTGGAAAGAGCAAATAGGAAGATATTAAATATATTGAGGGTAACACTGGGGGGATCAGACCCCAACTGGGATATTGCAATACCGGCGGCACTGAGTACTCTGAATCATTCATATCATATATCAATTAAAATGTCACCGCATGAAGCATTGTATGGTACCCCAGTTAGAACACCTTTCCATGTATTAACGCCTACAACTAATCTATCAAATCCTTTAAAAGAATGTATAAATGCAAGTATAAGTCGATATGATATCCTTCGAAAGAATTTAGAAGAATCACAAATCATAATGAAAAGGAATCATGATAAAATAGCGAAACCAACTAAAACATATACCGTGGGTGATAACATCTATATTCAAATCAATGTCAGAAAAGGGCTCAACTATAAACTAACACCTAAGTTTGAAGGCCCATTTAACATTTTGGAAACATTAACGGCCAATAGGTTTAGAATTCAAAACGTAGCCCAACCCACGGATGAGAGAATAGTACCATTGTCTCACATAAGAAATTAAAAAGAAAAGAGAGGAAAAGAAGTGAGGAAAAATTTTATTTTGTGACTAAAAGTTTTCTTTTTAATACAGGAGTAATTACATATATTTTTTATCGTTACAGGTTTCCAAGATGAATTTTTTGTTGTTGGGAGTGATATTGTTCGCTCAGACATTTTTTTCGTATGGGATGAGTTCTAAGACTAAGAATATATATTTTAAATATGGCAATATAGTTGAAAGACAAGAAGACATTTTTATTACGTCAACCAACGTAATTGTCGAAGTGCATATGCAAGCAATTTTTCTTCAAGAGAATGATGTCACTAGCTTAAGAACCGCCATTTCAAGGTTTTCTGCATCATTGGATGAGTTGCATAGGAGACATTTTCATTTGACTACTAAGAGTTTGCTTGGATCAACATTAAAAGTTGCAGAGATGCTATCTGATGACTTGAAAAATAAGACTGGAGAGACAGGATCTTTGGCTTATGACCTTTTGATGTGGACTGTAGGACACGAACAAAAAGAAAGACGGAATCCGTTCATTTATGCTGCATTAAGCATCTTTGGGTCTGTTGCAAGTTTAGGTTTAGGACTTTCCAATCGTCTTAAAATTAGTAATCAAAATAAGAAAATTGAGTTCTTGACTCATAAAGATGAATTGATTATGTCAGAACTAAGGGATCAGTTAGCTTCAATCAATAAAATTATGGATTTGTTAAATGAACATTCAGATAATATCGTTCAAATTATGGAAGTACAGGATTTGTTAGCAACATTAACGTATTATGATTCAAAGATAGATCACATACATAACAGAATTGCACATTTCATTGAGAAATCCAAGGATTATGTAGAAGCTATCACGTTAGCAACTAAAGGTGTATTGTCGCCCCATTTGTTGCCTATACGTTACTTAAAATTAGTTCTGGAGAACGGAAGGGATAAACTAGGCTATGTTCCTTTGTTAGACGAACATAGGTTAGAATTTTATTACAGCCTAATTACAGTAAACGTAGATAATAACAAGATTAGGATTACAATTCCCTTTGATTCTTCTGATGCCTGGCAATCTTACAGGATATCACCATTTCCGACTTTCATGACGAATCACTCAAATCCAGTAATATCCAGTTTGACAGGACACGTATTGATTTCCCCAGACAAGGAAACATATACGGTCATTAAAGACTTAAATCAATTAACTCACTGTTCAGACGCAATGGATAGAAAAATATGTACAGCTGACTCATTTGAATTCCGTAAAAACTTGATGGATTCATGCGAGTTAGGTATAGTGCTAGACGGTGCTCTCTCCCATACAAGTGAAAATTGTCTGGATAAGCTTTATCCCTTTGACAATAAAGAATTCAATTGCAGACTAAATAATGGCTCGTGGATACGATACGACAAGGACGGCTTCAATGTATCATGCCCTGACGGATCCACATCCTTCAACCACATCTTCGTCGCAGCAGATGGCTGTATCGGGACTTCCCCGAATTCCATGGTGACTGGTCTACGGACAATCATCAGAGAACGAGCTTACTTCGCGAACTTCACGTGGACCTCTACAATGCCCGCACTTCCTCTCCCCTACAACGGAAGTGTGGCAAAGCGGTTGATGAAACTTGCCGAAAAGGACCACCTGTCACCGACTTACAAAGAGATTCTTCACCCTATATTACTGGCTAGTTGGTTTGTAACGGTGATAATTTTTATCGCCGTGAACATCCTTGTTTGGCGTAGGTTACGGCACAGCAAGCAGCTACAAAGGAACGAGTTGAATAGCCCTGACAATACCCCCTACTTGATCCAGTTCAAAGCTGTATGAGTGGCCACCTCATTCGCTAAGGGAGTAATTTGTCAGGAAGATGTTTGTATGAAAAGCTGATTAGTACGCTAGTAATATGTAATTAAAGAAATTCTCTACATTTGCATTGTTAAAAATACATTTAAAATAACATTTAAAAAAAATAAATAAAATAAAAAAGGATATAAATCATTTTTTTTCTCTCGGCATCTAATAATAATATATAAGCCGGAATGTTAAAAAAGAAAAGAGAGAAAAAAAAATATAAGTTATATAACAGAATCTATGGGCATCTAATAAAATGTATCAGCCCTATATATAAATATATATATATATATGTACGAAACCGTGGTACGTGTACGTACCAGGAATTCGTATTTGTGCACTAAAAATTGAGTATCTTGTTTCTGACAAAGGTAACAATTATTCTTTATCAAGTTACCGAATCTTTTGTAAGTCAGAATTTATTTTGTTTTTTGGTACCATGTAATCATTTGCTAGCAATGTACCATATATATGATCTTGGTTTTATCATGCATTTTTCTTTTTGCTTTGGTAATATCTTTTTTGTATGCATTATTGTTATTATTTTTTGATGTGCCTATTTGGACATTCGTCCTCAGTTGGATATAGCTAATGTTAAACAAAGAATAATACGTATGTCCAGTCACACCTAGTAACCATGTTTCGGCTTGTTGTTAAATTTTTGTAAAAAAAAAAAATTGAGATAGCTGGCCGAGCTAATGTAATAGTTAGAATAGTAATATTACATGTTTAAAACAAATGACGTAATATGTCATGTTGGTTGGAAGAGCTAACCGTGAGATTTGCTGTAGTCATTCAAATTGTAAGCAGGATGTATACTGCTAAGTTGCCATTCTTTCTTAATGTCAACACATTGTCTCTTCGTGTGAAAGTTTGTGACGTCACCGGATGCAGGTGTCTTCCGATTCCGTCACTTAGCTAAATTAAAGCAAGTATACGATATTTGGGATATCGGTAATTTGTTCAGTTCATATCTAAACTTCACCAGAATTGGTCATGTGGACCAACACAGCTTCCTCCAGTGATGGAGATGTTTAACTCAGTTGTTTATTCACAATAAAACTTAAAAACCATTAAGATGTATTCAGTAAACCATTTAAATACATCTGAAACAACTCATACTCAAATGTGTGCTTAAGACAGTAGCACACCAATAAATGTATGCTGTATACATATCTCATATATAATAAAGATAAAGTGTCTGGCTATATATATATATATATATATATATATATATATATATATATATATATATATATATATATATATATATATATATATATATGTATATATATATATATATGTATATATATATATGTATATATATATATATATATATATATATATATATATATATATATGTATATATTATATATATATATATATATATATATATATATATATATATATATATATATATATATATATACATATATATATACTGTGTATATATACATACATATATATATATATATATATATATATATATATATATATATATATATATATATATATATATATATATATATGTGTGTGTGTGTGTGTGTGTGTGTGTGTGTGTGTTTGTCTGTGTGTGTAAAATAGAGAAATAGAGTGTAGAAATACCTTTATAATTGCTCTTGCACGATCACTGTGGAAAGTTTGGTAACAAGCAAAGTTCAATGCATTCAGAAGTGGAAACACGAATTTCACAGTGGGCTAAACTACATTAATCCTACCATTCACTACAATAGCCTGTGGTAAGCCGGCAAAAGCATTAAAAATATTCAATGGTGTGTGAAATACATTTTACATTTGCAGTATGAAAACCAAGTGCTTCACCATTCTCAATGTAGCAATGGTGCACCTAAACGTTTTCTATGGCCTGCACTGTAATAAAATTGATCACGTGAAACGGTAGAAATTAAATCATTTACAATAGCCTAAATGAGTATTTATTTAGATGTTTATAGTACAATGGTAATCGTATATATTTTAATTGCAAAGGCTTATTTGCACAGTTTATTTTTGGGTGGTCTATTGGAAACGTCTTTACCTGGGGATCTGCCAGATCCGGGTTCGATTCGTTTTTGGTCCTTGCAACCTCACCATTCTTGTGAGCTCATAATTGTGGTTTTGGGGGTGCCTATAGGTCTACCTGCTGAGTCATCAGCAGCCATTACCTGGTCCTCATTGGTCCTAACTTGGATTGAGAGGGGGCTTGGGCGCTGATTATTATTATTATTATTATTATTATTATTACTAGGCAAGCTACAGCCCTAGTTGGAAAAGCAACATGCTATAAGCCCAAGGGCTCCAATAGGGAAAAAAGCCCAGTGAGGAAAGGAAATAAGGAATCAAATAAATGATGAGAACATATCAACAATATTCATTCTAAAAAGAGTAGCAACGTCAAAACATATATAAACTATTAACAACGTTAAAACAGATGTCATATATAAACTATAAAAAGACTCATGTCAGCCTGGTCAACATAAAAACATTTTCTGCAACTTTGAACTTTTTAAGTTCTACTGATTCAACTACCCGATTAGGAAGATCATTCCACAACTTGGTCACAGCTGGAATAAAACTTGTAGAATACTGTGTAGTATTGAGCCTCATGATGAAGAAGGCCTGGCTACTAGAATTAACTGCCCACCTAGTGTTACGAACAGGATAGAATTGTACCGGGAGATCTGAAGGTAAAGGATGGTCAGTTATGAAAAATCTTATGCAACATGCATAATGAACTAATTGAACGACGGTGCCAGAGATTAATATCTACATCAGGAATAAGAAATTTAATAGACCGTAAGTTGTTGTCCAACAAATTAAGATGAGAATCAGCAGCTGAAGACCAGACAAAAAAAAAAAAAAAAAAAAACAATACTCAAAACAAGGTAGAATGAAAAAATTAAAACACTTCTTCAGAATAGATTGATCACCGAAAATCTTGTAAGGCTTTCTCAATAAGCCAATATGGTCAGTCTCCAGGGCATTGTCCTGCTTGATAGGGCAATGTCACTGCCCCTTGCCTCTGCCATTCATGAGCGGCCTTTGAACCTCTAAACTAGGGTTTGATTCCCTCTCAAGCTCGATAGTTTCTTGTAATGTCTGCAACCTCACCATCCTCGTGAGCTAAGGATGGTGGTTTTGGGGGTTCCTATAGGTATACCTGCTAAGTCATCAGCAGCCATTACCTGTTCCTCCCGGTCCTAGTTTGGGTGGAGAGGGGCCTTGGGCGTTGATTATATGTATTTATGGTTAGTCTCCAGGTCATTGTTACTCTCCCATCCCTCTGCCATTCATGAGCGGCCTTTAATCTTTTCTCGTTATGAATCAACTTCAGTCGATGGAGGTGCGACCATATCAAATGACGAATAACGCCAAAGAGATGTCATTTTCTCAATAACTATCATATATAACATTTCACACATATTTCATTCCAGTGGTGTCTGTATGAACAATATATCTAATAAAAAAGTATTGGTGCCATTTATTACTCTCATGAGAGACCTAAAGTTATATCTATATAACCCATCTTTTTTTATGCTTTATACATTCTCTCTCTCTCTCTCTCTCTCTCTCTCTCTCTCTCTCTCTCTCTCTCTCTCTCTCTCTCTCTCTCTCTCTCTCACTCAACCTTACGTTGTTTTGCATTCTTTATCCATTTACGAACCTCATTTTAATTATTATTATTATTAATATTATTATTATTATTATTATTATTATTACTACTAGCTAAGCTACAACCCTAGTTGGAAAAGCAGGATGCTATAAGGCCAGAGGCTCCAACAAGGAAAATAGCCCAGTGAGGAAGGGAAAAAAGGAAAGTAGAATATTTTAAGAAGAGCAACAAAAATTAAAGTAAATATTTTTGAACGTTTGGGCATTGTATTCATAAGAGTAAGGCACGTTGCATATATTTCATACTCAAAATTTTATATCTCACTTTCAATCATACACCCTCTTTTAAAGTGTTTTCTTTTGTGTTTTGGCTACACAATCGTTGCTTATCTCTTAGTTCTCTTTCTATCTCCTTTTATTCCTCAACTTCAAGCAAGAGGCTTTCTTCTCGACAGTCACTAGATATAAACCGAGGTATTGATTTCACAATCCTTGCTTGTCTATTAGTTCCCTTTCTATCTCCTATGATTCTTCAACTTCAACCAAGAAACTTTCTTCTCCCCTCTATCTAGATGTAAACTGACCTCCTTCAGCATTGTTTCAACGTATCACAAGTCCTTCATATACAATTAAGTTGTGCTATTTCTAGTCTATATTATCGTACAAATCTTATCAAAATTGCTCCCTTTTTTTCCTGTCAATAAAGGATTTTTTATTTTGTATTTTGATATGTATAGTTATTAGAATTAATTACTATTACTGTTTTTATATGTTATAGTTTATCTATATATATAAAAAAAAAAAAAAAAAAAAAAAAAAAAAAAAAAAAAAAAAAAAAAAATACCTCCAGCGGCGTTGTCTCAAACCGCCCTCCCCAAACTCCGCCATTCATCTCTGTCTTGTGCTCCCATTTATTCTTTCTGGATATTGATGCCTTTGTATTGTTTGAACAAAGATAGCCCCATAACTCTTGCAATCTGGTAGGCTCCTAGATAACATCCATCGCCATCACAAATAAACAAACTGTAAGCCAATTTCAATCGTAACTAACTCCAACATGAAACGGCAAGAACTCCACCAGTTTCCAAACCGGTGTTGTTGTTGTTATTTTTTTTTTCTTGCAATCGCTTTCGTGGGATTACTGCCACGTGTCTTTGCCAGATACTTTAATCCATAGTAATTTCCTCTGGAAGGAGGTTATGTTTTGGCTCCTGTTTTTTTTTTTTTTTTTTTTTTTTTTTTTTTTTTTTTTTTTTTTAAGCAACCTCTTGTCCACGATTTTAGTAGTGAAGTAATGAAGCTTGCAGGTGGCAGGGATTAACCGTTATGTAAAAGGCTAGAAATTATAAAATTATGGAAGGTTAAGGTTAGGTCAAGCAAAATTATCAATTCACATCACCCAGAGTTTGGACATCGTTGTCACAGACTTCAAACTTGGTTCGCATTTGATTGTATGAAAATCCACGGCAATAAATACATGTTAAGGTCAAAGGTTAAGGTCGAGTCCAAGGTCAAGGTCATGGTCAAGCAAAATGTCAAATTCCGGTAATCAGCCAAACGGCCACAATTTTGATCGTAAAGGAATGAAACTTGTAGGGATTCTAAACTGTAATGGAAAGATTTGGCAATGATTAATAGATTCTGGGAAAGGCACTTTGGTTTCGAGACGTAAGCTGCCGTGGCGGAGGTCTGCCGTCTCAGGGTGCTTTTCGAGTTATTGTTGTTTGTTTCTGGTGCGTTTTTGAGGTGGCTTACAATGGGTAATAAATGATATCAATCAGGAAACATTTTACTTCTATTTCAAACTAGTGTATGCGACCTGTCAGATATGACGAGTAAATATTTAGATATGCACACACATGCACACACACACAGATTCAACCCGTTCCACCCTTCACCCTTTTCTTACTACAACTAGGTGGTTTTGGCAATTTGTGTAAGATTTTGGTTTTTCTATGGGTTGCCCGTCAGTATAACAGGAAAGATATATATATATATATATATATATATATATATATATATATATATATATATATATATATATGTGTGTGTGTGTGTGTGTGTGGTATATATATATATATATATATATATATATATATATATATATATATATATGTATATATATATATATATATATATATATATATATATATATATATATATATATATATATCTATATATATACATAATGTATATATTGGTATATATATATATAGATGTATGTTTATATGGGTATATATATGTATAGATATGGGTATGTTTATATATATATATATATATATATATATATATATATATATATATATATATATATATATATATATATATGTGTGTGTGTGTGTGTGTGTGTGTGTATATAGTGTATATTTATGGTTTTATATATAATGTATATTTATGGGTATATATATAATGTATATATATGGGTATATATATAATGTATATATATATGGGTATATATAAGTATTTATATATATATGGGTATATATATATTTATATATATGTATGTATATATGTGTATATATAGATATATATATGTGTGTAAATATGCATATATATGTATATATGTATATATATGTATATATAGATATATATATATATATATATATATATATATATATATATATATATATATATATATATGTGTGTGTGTGTGTGTGTATAAATACAGTATATTTGTATAAATATATATATATATATATATATATATGTGTGTGTGTATATATATGTGTATATATATGTGTGTGTATGTATATATATATCTATATATGTATGTATATATATCTATATATATATATGTACATATATGCATATATGTATATATATGCATATACACATATATGTATATATGTATATACTGTATATATATATATATATATATATATATATATATATATATATATATATATATATATATATATATATATATATATATATATATTTAATGTATATATGTATATACATGTATATATGTGTATATATATCCTCTTTACTATATTTGGGAGATTTCTATTTTGTCTCCCAACCCTAATTCATTCTAAATCCTTTATCATAAGTTTAAACATTGCATACCTCTGTATT
Organism: Palaemon carinicauda; assembly: GCF_036898095.1. Lineage (NCBI taxonomy): Eukaryota > Metazoa > Arthropoda > Malacostraca > Decapoda > Palaemonidae > Palaemon > Palaemon carinicauda. The sequence goes on from NC_090757.1 coordinate 18,391,054, forward strand.
TATTATACTGCAAGATGTTACCTATTTTACTTCAAAGGTATTCAATAAGAATGTTTTCCATTCTCTTAGTCACCTTCTCCTACTCTGTATGCTAATCGACATGTTTTTCTGCCAAACCTCTCTCGCTTTACAAATCATTCAATAGTTAATGCAAATATAATAAATAACTGTAAAGCTAGAACTATAGTTCACCATTTATGGGCAATTTAGACAGTTTTTCACTTTTCTAAGGAATGATCTTAAAAATTTCTCTATTATTTTTGTTAATTCATAGCAAGTGTTCCCCTTGCCAATACCATAGGCTGTACATAGCCAATACTGTATATACCTACCCAATACCCTGCTCACTTATTCACCTAGTCAATAACATCCACTCCTATTTACTCAGCTTATGCCAAAAAGACCAGCTCACCTACCCGCTACCATGTTTACCTATTCTCCTAGTCGTACTATACACAGCTGGTCATCTAGACTCTAGACAATACTATATGCACCAACTCAACTACCTAGCACAATATATACCTACCCACCTAACTAATACTGTATGTTCCTACCTGCCTAGCCAATGCTATGTGCACCTACTCCCCTGGCCAATACCATGTGGGATTTGGGTGGTCTACGTGGTAACGTCCCTGCTCGGTGATCCCGCTCAAGCTCGATACTATTTTGTAGTGTTTGCAACCTCATCATCCTGGCGAGTTAAGGATGTGGGCTTGGTGGAGCCTATAGGCCTACTTCCTGAGTCATTAGCAAGCCATTACCTGGCTCCCTCTAGTCGTGTCTTAGGTGGAGTGGGGACTTGGTCGTTGATCATATGTATATATGGTGTCTCTAGGACAGTGGTTCCCAACCTTTTTTCTGTCATTTCCCCCCGGCATCCAGTTCAACCATCCAGACTTCCCCCTTCATGCCGTGCCCAGCCCTCATTCCCACTCGCCTGCCTCAGAAATGGGTATGATACCCCAATTCTGCCCTTGAATATCATGTTAGTGAGAACAGATATGATCATATCACAATTGAATGGCTAACAACAAATTGCCGCACGTACTATGAGGACATTTTCCGCTTGTTTTCGTTAGTAGGTAGTGTAATTATCTCCCCCCTGGAAGCTTCAAATTTCCCGCCAGGGGGAAATTTCCCCCAGGTTGGAAACCACTGCTCCAGGACATTATCATGTTAGCTAGGGCATTGTCACTGTCCCTTGCCTCTGCCATTCACGAACGACCTTTAAACCTTAGACACCCACTCACCTAGCCTACACCACGTGTCCTTGCTCACATAATGAATACGATATGCACCTACACACCTAGCCGATAACATGAATATTCCTTTACCTAGACAGTGCAATATTCACCTACTAACCTAGTCAATATCA
>NC_090757.1:18402428-18404928 GCF_036898095.1 Palaemon carinicauda
GTATTTTCCTTTCTTGTATAATGGAAGAGAGAGAGAGAGAGAGAGAGAGAGAGAGAGAGAGAGAGAGAGAGAGAGAGAGAGAGAGAGAGAGAGAGAGAGAGAGAGAGCAATATATGTTTGTATGTAAATTTGTATTGTTAATTGCCAAACACACATGTCACAGAGTATCGATGAATTGCTAAAATGGGACTTTTTCTTAATAATGACTAAATGAATTATGAAAATGCATTGAATGTAAATGAATTATGAAAATGCATTGAACGTAAATAAATTGTGAAAATACACTGAACGTGAATAAATTTTGAAAATGCATTAAACCTACGTAATTTGCCTAGTTTAAAGTTGATCAAATATATATATTTTTCTTTTGATACATATTTACTGTATGAATATATTTCAACAGTAAAGTATGGTATAATACTATCGAAAGAGAAGCGTTGTTGATAAACCGTGAAAAAAATTAGAAAAATAAATTACTTTGATATTAGGTCTTCCTATATTTTAGATTACTCCCAAATAAGAAAAAAAAAAAACAAAAAATCAAAATATAAGTATCAAATTTTATTAAATTATCAAAAAGAATATAAATGTTTTGAAGCTTTATCATTAAATTTCTATTTTTTTTTCTTGTCTTTGTCGGAAACCAACAACAACAATAACAACAACAACTGGGAAATTATAGATTTTGCAACTTTTTCAAGTAATTGATCACGTACCTGTATGCACGTAAAAATGCATAATAAGGTATTTAGTAAGGATATATAATACTTCTTAATCCGATAATCTTATGCATATGAATATATGATATGATATATATTTATAGATAGCGGTTGATAATTTTCATGTTCTCTTTCCAATTGAAATCAGGAAATATACCGGGATGTAATTCTACGATCACTTACTGGAAAATGCTTACTAATTGCTATTAATTAGTGTTTATTTACCAATCAACATTAAACAGCCGTACTGCAATAAATGAAGCGTGCACAATATAAATGCCATTCACTGGAACTTATTACTATGCATAATTGGTAACATAGTCAATAGATTTTTTTTCTTTTAGGGATTCTTTATTGTTCTACAATTTTCGTTGTTGACGAGACTTATATTATCGAGAATGCTCATTAGTCGAATATTTCATGAGGAGTGGATTGAACAGGACAATTGATTTATTTATCAATACCTTACGACCTTTGCACATATTGGGAACGACGTATTGAACTTTGCACGTAACGGAATAACAATATTGAACCTTGCACGTATCGGGAACGACGTATTGAACTTTGCTAGTATCGTGAAAGTATCGAGAACAACGTATTGAAATTTGCACGTATCGCAAATGACGTATTGAACTTTGAACATGTCGGGAATGACGTATTGAACTTTGCATGTATGGGAACCGCGTATTGAACTTCGCACTTTTCGGGAAAGACGTACTGAACCTTGCACGTTTTGGTAAAGAAGTATTGAAGTTTGCACGTTTCGGGAAAGACGTATTGAAGTTTGCACATATCGGAAACGAAGTATTGAACTTAGCACGTATCGGGAACAACGTATTCAACTTTACACTTATAAGGAAAGACGTATTGAACCTTGCACATATCGGGAACGAAGTATTGAATTTTGCACGTATCGGGGACAACGTATTGAACTTTACACTTATAAGGAAAGACGTATTGAACTTTGTATGTATTGGGAAGGACATATTGAATTTTGCACCTATCAGTAACCACTTATTGAACTTTACACGTATAAGGAAAGACATATTGAACTTTACACGTATAAGGAAAGACATATTGAACTTTACACGTATTAGGAAAGACATATTGAACTTTGTGCGTATTGGGAATGACTTATTGAAATTTTCACGCATGGGGAACGTCGTTTTGAACTTTGCACGTATCGGAAACGACGTATTGAACTTTGCACATTTTGTGGATGACATATTGAAATTTGCACATATCGGGAATGATGTATTGAACTTTGCACGTATTGGGAACTAGGTATTGAAATTTACACGTATTGGGAACTAGGTATTGAAATTTACACGTATTGGGAACCACGTATTGAAATTTGCATGTATCGGGAACGATGTACTGAACTTTGCACGTTTCGGAACGTTGTATTGAACTTTGCACGTATTTGGAACAATGTATTGAACTTTGCACGCATTGGGAACAACATATTGAACTTTGCCATTTCGAAACGTTGTATTGAATTTTGCACGTATTGGGAACGATGTATTGAACTTTGCACGCATTGGAAAGGACGTATTTAACTTTTCTGGTATCAGAAACGTGGCATTGAACTTAGCAAGTATCGGGTACGATGTATTGAACTTTGCACATTTTATGAATAATGTTATTTGCATTAAGATAATAACCACTGCAAGTTTCGTGGACGTAAAATAGAGGAGAGTCAGTTAAATCTATTAGAGTGAACCAGGGTTTGCTCTAACTTCCATGAATCGATTATTCAAAGTATGAAAATGAACGGTTAG
>NC_090757.1:18412428-18419928 GCF_036898095.1 Palaemon carinicauda
ATTTGTATCCATATGAATTTTTTTTTTATACTCGGGGTCCTTTCTTCCATTCTTTAGGTTTTCATTCTTTAACATTTGTGTTCCTTTCTTTCATTCGTTAGGTATTTATTCTTCAACATTTGTTTCCATGTGGGTTTTTTTTTTTTTATATTCGGGTTCCTTTCTTCCATTCTTTAGGTTTTTATTCTTTAACATTTGTGTTCCTTTCTTTCATTCGTTAGGTCTGTATTCTTCAACATTTGTATCCCTATGAATTTTTTTTCTTTTTTTTTTAATACTCGGGTTCCTTTTTTCCATTCTTTAGGTTTTTATTCTTTAACATTTGCGTTCCTTTCTTTCATTCCTTAGGTCTTTATTCTTTAACATTTGTGTTCCTTTCTTTCATTCGTTAAGTATTTATTCTTCAACATCTGTGTTCCTTTCTTTCATTCTTTAGGTCCTTATTCTTTAACATTGGTGTTCCTTTCTTTCATTCGTTAGGTCTTTATTCTTTAACATTTAGTTTTTTTCATTCGTTAGGTCTTTATTCTTTAACATTTGTTTCTTTCATTCGTTAGGTCTTTATTCTTAACATTTGTTTCTTTCATTCGTTAAGTCTTTATTCTTTAACATTTGTTTCTTTCATTCGTTGGGTCTTTATTCTTTAACATTTGTTTCTTTCATTCGTTGGGTCTTTATTCTTTAACATTTGTTTCTTTCATTCGTTAGGTCTTTATTCTTTAACATTTGTTTCTTTCATTCGTTAAGTCTTTATTCTTTAACATTTGTTTCTTTCATTCGTTAGGTCTTTATTCTTTAACATTTGTTTCTTTCATTCGTTAGGTCTTTATTCTTTAACATTTGTTTCTTTCATTCGTTGGGTCTTTATTCTTTAACATTTGTTTCTTTCATTCGTTAGGTCTTTATTCTTTAACATTTGTGTTCCTTTCTTTCATTCGTCAGGTCTTTATTCTTTAACATTTGTGTTCCTTTCTTTCATTCGTCAGGTCTTTATTCTTCCACATTTGTTTCCATATGGATTTTTTTTTTTTTTTTTTTTTTTTTTTTTTTTTTTTTTTTTATACTCGGTTATACTCCATGTTTACACAATTCGTGGTACAAGCCTGAAAGCAAAATGCAAACACAAATCCCCGTGGCTGGAAAAGAGAAGGGACCAAGTAACGGATTTTTGAAAAATGCAAAACATGTTTGGTAAGCAAACAAGAGCTGCCCCATACGGTATATGGGATTTATTAACTCACTCTGTGGTGTTGTTTATATATGGAAGGCAGAAACTTTATTTCATTGTCTAGATTGAAGGAGACTTCAATTAATTTTTTTCTTTATTAGTAAAATAGGAAAAAAAATAATTAATTAAATAAATTAACTGAAGTGTCCTTTAATCATCTTTGTCTTCTTCTTCTTCTTCTTCTTCTTTTTCTTCTTCTTCTTTGTCTACATCGACTCCGCATAGAAGTGGGAAAAGATATAGACAAAGAAGAAGAAGAAGAAGAAGAAGAAGAAGAAGAAGAAGAATATGATGATGATGATGATTAAAGGACACTTCAGTTTTTTTTTTCTTTTCCTTTTTTTTTTCTTTTTTTTATAATATATTGGTAGTTCATCATCATCTCCTCCTACGCCTATTGTCGCAAAGGGCCTCATATTGATAATTACTTCTTTTTATTCTTGTGAAAAAATGTAAAGAAATATTCAATATATCTTTGAAATAGAAATTCAGTTTGAAAAACTAAGAAATACTGGGAAAATACTAATTAGTGAAATTTCTAGAGAAATATCACAAACTTTAGAAAGGAGAACATTATGAATATTAAAGAATAGACGAGAAAAACTAAATCTATCCTTAGATTAGAAAATACAATGAAAATAATATTTAGTACAAAATCTACAAATATACTACATTTGCCCAACTGGGAAACTGGGAAATTAATCAACCAAAATTCGGGTAAAACAGATAAATGTTAAATAAAGAAAACGGAAGCATAACAAACAGAGTAAGAATAAAGCTTTACGAAAATAAAAAGATAAATGGTACAGGTTAAACCCTTTTGATAAAGAGCAAAATATATCAAACGACAAGAGAGCTGAATGCCCAGAATGTCAGGCCTATACAAGGTCTATAGAATACGTATTCTATAGACCTTGAGCCTATGAGGGACAGTAACTTCATTTATTCTGCAATTGGATTCACAGCTTATATTTATTCATTTATTTTGCAATCGGATTCAAAGCTTATATTAATCATTGTTGTACACACACACACACACACACGCACACGCGCCCACACGCACACATATATTTGTGTTTCAACATCTTAACTGACGTGTCTCTCGTATCCCTTTCTATACAGACTTGCGTCATAGGTTTATGATGCAAGTCCTTATAGAAAGGGTTTGTTACTTTTTTCGTAAAAGTTTAGATTCTATTAATAGCTATTATTCTTGACTTGAGGGTACTGTAGAGTTGCAAAAAAAAAAAATAAAAAAAAAAATAGCACATTCAAAAGATGTAGAGTATCAAATTTGTGCGAAATGTGTCTTTGTGCGAAATTTTATTCTGTTCAACACCCTGCCGGCAGGTACGACACCTATATATATATATATATATATATATATATATATATATATATATATATATATATATATATATATATATATATATATATATATATATATATACTCGTATGTGTGTGTAGATAGATAGATTGATTGATAGATTTTAACAAATGTATTTATTTATGTATATATGTTCGTATGTATATAAAGTTCACACACGTGAGTATATATATATATATATATATATATATATATATATATATATATATATATATATATATATATATAATATATATAAATATATATATACGCATATGAGATATATATATATATATATATATATATATATATATATATATATATATATATATATATATATATATATATATATATATATATATGTATATGTATGTGTGTATGTATCAACAACAACAACAACCAGAAATGCTGCCCACTAATTCATAATTTCACCGCCAAGTTACAACAGCGACACCCCTCCTCCTCCCTTCCATCCCAGCTTTGGTCTTGGACAGTAGGCTGTTCCTTTTACCTTCCCGAAATAGTCACAAATAAGGAGTTTTTATTAATCCCATGTTCCAGTAGATTATAGTGTTCTAAGAAAGTTATAATAGCATGTTTTTCTCATGCTATGTGTAATCATCACAATTTTTGTAGAAATATGTGAAAAGTTACAAAACTACGCAGCGTGTCCGAAGATATGCTCGGGTCGTTGACTTCGGCAGGTGCTGTTATTGAATTTAGACTCACCGTTGCAAGAGGTTGTAAAATCTTTATTTATTAACATTATTTATTGAGAAAACATATATCGGATAAAGAAATTTAGGTTAGTAAACAAGTTTCGATTCACATTACTTGGTAAATGATCGAAATTAATAATGCTCTTCGAACGAAATAATTCCAGCCGATCAGCTTGTAAGAAATATTTCCGAGTTAAAAGGGCAACCCCGCGATTGAGTGCAAATCATTAAAAGAAATTGAATATAATCTTAGAGTCAGGGTTATTATTATTATTATTATTATTATTATTATTATTTTTATTTTCATTTTTATTATTATTATTATTATTATACTTGCAAAGCTACAACCTTAGTTGGAAAAGCCGGATGCTATAAGCCAAAGGTATAATAGTTCTGTGAAGAAAGGAAATAAAATTCATGATAGCTCTCCGAATGGAAATTTACAATAAGTCAGAGAAATAACAGTAGATGAACATGTCTTGAAGGGAGTGTGGAGTAATGGAAGCTTGCATATGATCCAATGTGATTGTGGATAGTAGAGAGAAGTAGGAGGAACCAATGAAAGTGTACCAACCGTGTTTCACACAATTGTACATAATTCCTTTTGTATATATTATGCTTGTATCTTCGCTCCTCCCTCGCACTAAAACGAACATGAAAATTCCTGTCTGGTTTTTCCTTTGTGATATTGTCTGTCTTGTGAACTTGTCATGTCCTGTTGCCTTGAGGTTTTGTATATAAGGAGAGTGTTCCACAACAATATAACTCAGTCGTTTCCAATCTGCCTTTGAATTCACAACTCCTCTCTCGGCCCGTCACATTGGTGAACCCGGAAGTCGACTCGCTCCCACCGCCTTCCACCCCCACCCCCTTGACCCTTCATCGTTGGTACTATGGCGGACTCTACGGCAGTTGGTGCTGCGGCCACTCCATTCAAACTTTCATCGTTTGCCAGCGGAGAGGCGTTTGCTTGGTTTCAGCGCGCAGAAGTCCAGTTTCGTATCAGGGGCGTGACTCGCTCAACCACCAAAGTGGATTATGTTCTCGCGGTGATACCCGAGGACACCTTCCCAGAAATATCCGACTGGCTTTGTGAACAAGGAGACACCTCAATAGCGTATGACGACCTCAAATCATACCTTCTGCTGCAGTACTCGCCGTCGCCAGCCTCCCGTATAGCAAAGCTTATTCAGCTCTCGCAACAACCGTTGGGGGACCAAAGGGCTTCGCTTGCCCTCAGGGAAATGACCAGTATCGCTCGCCTTCAACCTGCCGCAGACGGCTCTCCTCGTGAGGTGAACCTACTCCGTGCCCTTTGGATACGCCGTTTACCTGAACCTGTGCGCGCTGCCATACCCGATGTCGATAGTTTACCCATAAAGGACTTGATGACCAAAGCCGACGCCCTTATGGACAGCCACTTCAAGACCTCCATCAACGCCTCCACCCCTGACGACAAGGATGCCTATTCAACGTCAACCGAAGCTGACATGAATGCCGTAGGACATACACGCCTACCCCGTGACATGCCGAAGCGGCGACAAAGCCACCCACCACCCACCAATCGCTCGCGCCCCAACGAACGACTTCTACAGCCACTTACTACCTCCCATCCACCGCAGTTTTGCTACAACCACTTCAGATTCGGGGCAACCGCGAAGAAATGAGCCAAAGATTGTCAGTGGCCAAAAAATGTGTAAGTAGGCCATCGCTTGTGGCGGTGGCCTCCCATGTTTCTAATCTTTTCTTTTTACAGGATGCAGGAACGGGCGTGCGATTTTTGGTAGACATGGGTGCTTGTCGTTCTCTTTTGCCAAGGAAACTCTTCAAGGCACAACGTAGTCTGTCTGCATCTGCCGACGTCCGCTTGGTAGCTGCCAACGGATCTGCGATACCCACCTACGGTTACGAGAGCCTCACATTATCGTTCGGAAACGGTAAATTCAATTGGAAGTTTCTCGTTGCTGACGTCACAATGCCAATCCTCGGTGCGGATTTCCTCTCTCATTTCCACCCTCTGGTCGATGTCGCCCACCGACGATTGGTCAACGCAGACTCGTACTTGTCGACACCTCTTCAACCCGCCCCCTCAAACCTCGCTCTCAACATCAGCGCACCCACGGATGCCTACGCCCACCTCCTCACGTCGTACCCGGAAGTTTTCCGTCCAGAACTTCGTCAAACGCCCACAGTTCCTGCCAAGCACGGTATTTATCACCATATCAAGACGACGGGACCCCCAGTTTTCGCAAAATTCAGACATCTGGCACCGGAACGATTGGCGGCCGCCAAACAGACGTTCGCCGAAATGGAGAAAATGGGCCTTTGCCAAAAGGCCTCCAGCCCATGGTCGTCACCCTTACACATCGTTCTGAAGAAAGACGGCTCCCTCCGTCCGTGCGGGGATTACAGGCGCCTGAACATGCAAACAGAACCGGATCACTACCCCCTCCCAAACATTGCCGATGTAACCTCCTACCTGCACAAAGCGAAGGTTTTCTCTACGCTCGACCTCCTGAAGGGGTATTATCAGGTGCCTATGAACCCAGAAGACATCCCCAAGACCGCCATCACCACTGCGTTTGGCACATACACCTCCAATTACTCCTGTTTCGGCCTTCGTAATGCTGGGGCAACGTTTCAACGTCTCATGGATGGCATCTTAGGGGACCTCCCTTTCTGTGTATGTTATGTGGACGACATACTTGTGTTCTCCTCCTCAAAAGAGGAACACCTCCGTCACCTGCGCATCGTGCTCAACCGCCTGCAACAAAACGGCCTTGTAGTCCGGTACGACAAGTGTACCTTTGGCGCCAACGAAGTGTCGTTCTTAGGGCACCGTATCACTCCTGAAGGAGTCCATCCCTCCCTGAGAAGGTAGCAGCCGTTCAGAATTTCCCCACGCCCTCGACCGTCAAAGCTCTGCAAAAATTCTTGGGCATGATCAACTATTATCACCGCTTTCTACCAGCCATTGCCGCCACTCTTGCTCCCCTCTACGCCTCCCTCAAGGGCAAGCCAAAGGACTTGAAGTGGGGTCCCCTTCAAGAAGCGGCCTTCTGCAATGCAAAGAAGGCCCTATCAACTGCTGCGGCTCTCACTTTTCCTATCCCACACGCCCCTCTCCTTCTCTCCACCGATGCCAGCGACGTCGCTATTGGTGCAGTACTCGAGCAGGTGGTCAAAGGCTCGCCCCGTCCATTGGCCTTCTTCAGCAGAAAACTGTCCAAGGTAGAATCGGGTTATTCTACCTTCGATCGAGAATTGCTGGCGGTGCACTTGGCTGTCCGTCACTTTCGCCATTTTTTAGAAGGTACGCCCTTCGTCATTCGTACAGACCACATGCCTCTGGTGCACGCCTTCACTCGACAGTCTGACGCCTGGTTCCGCCCGTCAACGCCGACATCTCTCCGCCGTGGCTGAATACAATTGCACCCTCCAATACGTCCCTGGGAAAATGAATCCCGTTGCCGATGCCCTGTCAAGAAACACGTTGGCTGCCGTTCAACTGGGATTGGATTACAACGCCCTGGCTGAAGCCCAACGACAGGATCCAGAGTATCAAGCTTGTAGGACATGCTGCACGTCCCTCCGTTGGCAGGATTTTCCCCTCGAAAATTCCAACACCACCCTCCTCTGTGACGTCAGTACTGGTAGACCGCGACCTTGGATTCCTGCTCCCATGCGCCGACAGGTGTTTGATTTCATCCACGGCCTTTCACATCCCTCGTGCCGATCTACTGCACAGCTGCTGAAGGCAAAGTTCATTTGGCACGGCATTTCTAAGGATGCTAAGGATTGGGTCCGTGCCTGTACTTCTTGCCAAACTTCCAAAGTACATCGACACACGGATTCAGGAGTGGGGACCTTTCCTCAACCTCAGCGTCGTTTCGCACACATTCACGTCGACGTTGTAGGCCCCCTACCCACATCACAAGGACATCGTTACCTGTTTACCGTCATCGACCGCTCCACTCGTTGGCCTGAAGCCATTCCCATGGAAACTACAACGTCCGCCTCATGTACATCTGCCTTACTCTCTGGATGGATTTCAAGATTCGGTATCCCTGAGCATATTACTTCTGACAGGGGAACCACTTTCACCTCTCAATTATGGACGTCATTAGCGAATTTCCTGGGCATCACCCTACATCAGACAACGGCCTACAACCCCGCTGCCAATGGAA
>NC_090757.1:18444928-18447428 GCF_036898095.1 Palaemon carinicauda
AAAATACGTCTATTAAAATAAAAGAAAACTGAAAATAAACAATAAATGCATCAACAGAAAAATACACACCAAATAAGTGGAAACCTAGTCGTGCATATTGAGGCAATATTTTTTCTTCACTTCTATGTATAAACTGAAAATTACACAAATACACACAAAGAAAGGTAACGTTTAACCCGTGGTTTTCCGAACTACTGCAGAAAATGTTTTGTTTAATTGACGGCTGAAATACACACACACACACACACACACACACACACGCACACACACGCCGTGTGTTAAATCGTTAAGCTGGGGATCGTGCTGCTTTGTTCATCCTCTGAAATTACCTGTGAAGTTGATTGTGAGCGATGGATGCGAATGCTAGCAAAGCAATTGGAAAGTGTATGCATTGTTATGTGCAGTGAAAGCATTAACAACACTTGGATAAAGCCACATCGCACTAACAAAACTATAATTTTATAGTATATATTTTCATATTTATGAATCACATACATACGCATATATATACATATATATATATATTATATAGTATATATGTATTTATATATATATGTATAGTATATATATGTTGTGTATGTAATGTATGTATGTATTATATTATATATATTATATATATATATTATGTATATATATGTGTGTATAATAATATATATATACTATATATATACAGTATATATGTGTATATATATATATATATATATTTGTATACATTATATATATTTATATATATATATAATATATACTATATATACATTATATATATTTTATATCATCAGCCGTTACTAGTCCTACTGCAGAACAAAGTCCTCAGACATGTCTTTCCCACTTGCGTCTTTGGCAATTGTCTCTGTCAATCCACATCCGCGAACTTTCTTAGTTCGTCAATCCATCGACTTCTCTTCCTTCCCTTACTTCCTTTGCAATCTCTAGGCACCCATTTTTAATGTCCACCTATTGTCAGTCATTCTCAATATTTGTCCTGCCCACGTCCATATTGGTTTTCTTACATTTTGTTAGAGTATCATCTACTTTAGTTTTGCCCTTGCATCCAAGTTGCTCTCTTTCCTGTCTCTTAGTGTTGTTATTATTATTATTATTATTATTATTATTATTATTATTATTATTATTATTATTATCCAAGCTACAACCCTAATTGGAAAAGCAAGATGCTATAAGCCCAGGGGCTCCAATAGGGAAAAATAGCCCAGTGAGGAAAGGAAATAAGGAAATAAATAAATGAAGAGAACAAATTAACAATAAATCATTCTAAAAAAAGTAATGTCAAAAGAGATATGTCATATATAAACTATTAACAACGTCAAAAACAAATATGTCATATATAAACTATAAAAAGACTCATGTCTCATGACTCATTATTCTTTCCATAGATCTTTGAGTTGTAACAAGCATATGATCTAAGACTTGAGTAAGGCTCTTAAGTTTCTGATACATAAGGTAATACTTATGAGACCATCTCATTAAATAGTTTTCTTTCTAGAGTTTATGTATGTGTACATCCTTTCTGATTGGGAATACCTAAATGTGTTGAAATGGATTGTGTATCACCATGATCAGCGATGCTGTACTATAGTCCATTTCTTTTAGCGATGCATATTTTCACCGACTCGCGGTGGTGCCCTTTTTAGCACTGAAAAGTTTCCGGATTGCTGATTGGTTGTACAAGATAATTCTAACCAATCAGCGATCAGGAAACTTTTTCCGAGCTAAAAGGGCACCGCCGCGAGTCGGTGCAAATATGTATCGCTAAAAGAAATGGACCATAGTCAAGGTCATCCGTACTATGTTAGTATGCTGTAAGCGATCAAGCTAAAGACTCTCACCATCTCCGATCAGCAATTGCCATCTTGGTGATGAAATTTTCAATTCCAAGACATGAATAAGGACATGTCTGAAGCCTTTGTCCTACAGTGGATTAGAAACGGCTGCATTTGTTCCAGTTGTATATGTAAATGTGTGTATGTATGTGTATGCAGAGATATACTTAAAAATTTGGCGTAAAAGACTGTAAAACTCCTTGATTAAATGTTGCCAGTCATTTGCCATTTTAAAAAATTTTTATATTGACGGTAAAGAGAGATATTACGGTCACCAACCCGTAAAAGATAATAACAAAATAAGCTGAAAATTACGGTTACCCTGCATTTTAGTGAGATACGGCTGAGAACCGAATATTTTTATGTAGAATTCCAGATTGAAATTAAGTAATTTTTTTTTTTTTTTTTTTTTTGACAATGTGAGTAAACATGAACATATAATCAATACCATAGAATAACCACTCTAGTGGTGTAAAACATAACAATACCACAAATAAAAAAATCAAAGTAGCCTGTAATAAGAGTTAAATTAACCATAAACATATAAATAATACCATAGAATAACCTACTTCCAATGATTTAAAACATAACAAAACCACAAATGTAAAAACCAAATTAGCCTGTCATAAGAGTCAAGAGAGACAAGACAGACGAACGAGACG
>NC_090757.1:18452428-18459851 GCF_036898095.1 Palaemon carinicauda
TAGTCGTTTGGTCCTAGTACTTAATGCATGATTATGGTTTTTCCGAGTGTAATTAAAATTTTATTGAAGCTTTAGGCTATATTTTTATACATTTTAGACTGTGTGGAATATTTCCAAGATTGTATACGTGAGAGTTTCGGTGAATTAGGTAATCGATTCTCTTGGTGCCTAGGCTAATTGCTTATGGAGCCTTAGTATACTTTATTATACTCCCCGGTTGCTTTCTTTTCTTCGGAGAAGGTATGCAATCCCTTTCCCTCTGTTTAAGCCTTGGGCTTATCCCTAAGTGGTTTTTTCCGAATTTATTTTCGATAAAACTATACTAGGGTGTTACTGTACCTTCCTGTTCCAGCAGAGTCTGGTTCAAAGAGGGACAGAACAACAGAGTTTTTAGTCTGAGTCCGTGTTGTTTGGCTTGGGGCAGAGTCTCCCTCGCTGACCTAACACTTACAAAGGGAGCTGAGCTCCCTTAGGTCACTGTCGAAGGTTTCTGTAGTTATGATTCCTTCTTGTGTGATCGACCAGACTAAGTCCTGTTGCTGTTCTCGGGGAGGATAAATCTTCCCTTGGGAGTTGCAACGCCTTCCTTGCTTTGGTGCTCTGGAAGCTGGCAGGTATTATACTACTGCGCTGGCCCTTTCCCTTAGATCTCCCTTAGGCTAAGACAGAGTTCTTGGCTGCGGGTGATCTGTCACTAAAGCAAGGTTGGCAGGACCCTCTTGTCCCTTCCCCCTCTATCTCCGTAATGGCCTAGCCATTACTGTACTGTACCTTGCCGGCCGGCAGAGCTGGCCGGCAGGGGTATTACTGTACCATATGTCATTCTACTTCTGGACCTAGTATAGGTTGGGATATGGATTGACTAAGCCCATTGCCGGCCGGCAGAGACGCTGGACGGCAAGGGTCTTATGTTTTCGAGTGCTGCCCGGACCTCTCTTGGTCCCTCATCCATGCCTGCCGGCAGAGCCGGACGGCATTGGTCAAGGAAGCCTGAATTAAGTTTCTCCCCTTCCTTATATGCACTCTTTCGGTTGCCGGGCTTGGGGGTTGTGTACACTCTTATCCCGGCATCCATTCTATTTTCTTCTAGTGCTGTACCTGTCCCGGCAGCCGGCCTATGAGGCCGGCTGCCGGCCTATGAGGCCTGCAGCCGGGCAGGTGTAGTCTTCTGGTTCTTTTGCTGCCGGCTGGCATCGGTCCTTGTACCTTTGCCAGCCGGCTTATGTCAGTCCTTGTCTGCCGGTCACCAAGAGTGTGGCCGGCAGCTGGGTACTACCTTGTGTAGTTGCTGGCCGGCAATCATTGCCGGCCAACACTGGCTGTTGCTGGCCGGCAGCTGCTGCCGCCGGCACAGGCATTTGAACCAGAGGGCTGCCGCCCTATAGCTGTTAAGTAGTATACTTTAAAGCTAATTGTGGTGGGTGCCGGCCGGCAAAGGCAGGCCGGCACACATCCTCCTATACTGTACTAGTATTCTTCTGTATAGCATATACAGTAAGAAGAAAACTATAGTAAAAGTTTAGGTACAGCACTGTATCTTCTAACACTATTGTGTTTTCTTACACAGCCCTTTGCTGTTGCCCTCAGACAGGAAGCAGAGTTCTTCCCCGTCTATTATCCAGGATTTTTAAAATCATTGCCTAGGTGTGAGCTCCACCTGTTTCCTATGGAAACCTTGCATTGGTTACTCTAGTAGAGATAAACCATTTTTGATTTTATTATCTGGAAGGCTGCAACAATGGGTTGTGAGGGAAACACAAGTGTGTGTCTTCATTTATGAATTGTTATGCTATACTATGCATATCCAGTGATACATAGTTCACTTGATACTCATGGAAATTTCTTCTCTTTACAGGAGGATCCTCCGAAGTGCGGAAATGTTTTCTGCAATGTCCGCAGCAAGAACCTCTGCGGACATGAGTGTTGTAGGAGACACGCAGCATGCGCTGTCTCCAAGGATGATCTCCAGTATTGGGACCCTCAGGTATGTACTGTATGCACTAACCTGATTACTGAGGCTTTTGATTCCCCTAGAACGCGGAATCAAGGGATATAGCTAGGGAAAAGCTTCGTACTTGGGTAAGGGGCTTCAAGAAGAACACCTCTGGCCCTTATCTTCCAAGTGAGAAGATGAGGGCGTATCTTTTTCCCCAGGCATCAGCTGAGGCAGTGATTCCCCAGCCTCAAGAGGAGATCCTTCAAGATCAAGTCCAGGTGGACGAGGAAGTCGCAGATGCGATGCAAGACATCCAGTTGTGTGACAGGATGTCTGACCTGGACGATCGTTTGGAAGAAGACCTCCTGGCAGAAGGTCAGGATCAAGTTCAAACCCCGGATGTCGTAGAGGATGAGGTCGACGAGGTGTCGGCTACTCCGGTTCAGATGCCGGAGCCTATCCCCTCAACATCGGCTGGCCTCCCAGTAGAACTGGGACAGGCCCTCTCTTCGATTGTTGGAATGATCCAACAAATGCAGAAGGAGAATCAGGAGAAGGCGGCTGCAATGGAACTGCGTATGCAGTCCCTGGCAGAATCACATGGGCCCCGGAAAAGGCTCAATGTGAAAGACCTTCCCATATGCTCAGATGCTAACCCATGGAGGTATGCTGAGCACATGCCGATGACGACTGGAAAGATCGTCATTTCGGATAAGCTGGGTTCAGTTCCGCCTAGAGGAGGTAGAATTCTGGCCCAGCAAGGCATCATATCCGGACTGCTATGTCCGGCTGAGAAAAGAACCAGCTTCAAGGGAGGAGACAGAGCCGAAGGAGGTCATTGTTATGGACCACGCTAAGGCTCAAGCCCTACTTTCATCCTCGATGAAAGAGAGGGGCTTCTCGAATTCGAAGGTAGCTGCATTGAGCAAGAAGCTCCCTTCGTTTGTGTCCTCTCCTGATAGAGCCTTCCCCTTTTTACAGAAAGGGTTTGCGGCTGTCCTAAAGGGCAGTCGAGGCCGGCAAGCCTTGCCCCTCCCTGGAGGAGTGTAAACCCTTGTCGCTGGCTCTACCTATGGACCACAAAGACTGGAAGGATGTCCATCTGACATTCTCAGTGGGAAAGTTGGAGGCTGATATTGCCGGACGGCAATTCGGCGAGGACCTCCCCAAGCTGTCCGAATCTCTTTTACGAAGAGAGTTCGAGACAAAAGAAAGACTGGCTGCCTCAATGTCTCATCAGACTACTCTCGAGACGATGGCAAGTGACCCCAAGGTCCATGAAATGTTCATGGTAGTGGCTAAGTCTCACTTAGCCACAGTGACGAAGGACCTTATAGCTTCGTCAAGGCAAGGAGAGCTTGCAGGGAGTTCGTGTTCACCGGGGCTTCGGTGAGACACGAGCCAAGGAAGTTAATCTCCTCCAACATTTGGGGGAAAAGACCTTTTCCCTACCGATGTGGTCAAAGAGGTTGTTGATAAGGCCGCCGTGGAGAATAGAAATCTTCTCCAGAAGTGGGGCCTGGCTATCAAAAGAAAATCTTCCCCGGATGAGGGTCCTCAACCAAAGAGGAAGAATATGAAGACTAGGCTACCATCTCGGCCAGCCAAGCCTTATAGACAGCAACAGCAACTGCAAATTGCCTTTGCCTCCAGTGCCCCAGATGGTGGCACAAACCCCGACTGCCTTTCAGTGGGTACCCCAGCGGTGCCAGGTCAGTCAACCACATTCGCCCCAACGTTCGAAGGACAGTCTTCTTCCTTTCGTGCAAAACCTAGAGGAGCAGCCAGAGGCTCGTCTAGCGCCCCTCAAGGGGAAGGGGATTCAGAGGTGGTCGTGGTCAGGGAGGCAAGACCTCAGGACGGCAGTCCAAGTGAAATGATACCGGTAGGAGGGAGACTGATGAAATTTTGGGATCGCTGGACCTTCGATCCCTGGGCCCAAAGCCTACTCAAGAATGGACTGGGTTGGAGCTGGTACAGCACTCCACCCCCATGCCTTCGGTTTTTCCAACACTCCACCCCCATTTTGGAGGAGTACGTTCAAGAACTGTTGGAGAAAAATGTGATCCGAAAGGTGAAGTCCATCAAATTCCAAGGGAGGCTGTTTTGTGTTCCCAAGAAAGACTTGGAAAAGCTCAGAGTCATTCTGGACTTGTCACCACTCAACAAGTTCATAGTGAATTGCAAATTCAAGATGCTAACACTGCAACACATAAGGACCTTACTGCCCAAGAGGGCATACTCAGTCTCTATAGACTTGTCAGACGCCTATTGGCACATTCCAATCAGCCGTCGACTCTCCCCCTACCTAGGGTTCAGGCTACAACGGAAACTGTACGCCTTCAGAGCCATGCCATTCGGGCTAAACATAGCCCCAAGGATTTTCACGAAGCTTGCGAGCGCAGCTCTCAAACAATTACGCCTAAAGGGAATTCAGGTAGTAGCCTACCTGAACGACTGGCTGGTGTGGGCAGCATCCGAGACCGAATGCTTGCAAGCTTCCAGTCAGGTGATCCAGTTCCTAGAGTACCTAGGCTTCAAGATCAACAAGAAAAAGTCTCGACTTTCTCCATCCCAAAAGTTCCAGTGGCTGGGAATCTACTGGGACCTTTTGTCACACAGTTTCTCCATCCCAATGAAGAAAAGGAAGGAGATAGCGGGCTCTGTCAAGAGACTTCTAGATTCCGAAAGGATATCAAGACGCGAACAGGAGAGGGTACTAGGCTCTCTCCAGTTTGCTTCAGTGACAGACCCAGTGCTAAGAGCACAGCTAAAGGATGCAACCGGAGTTTGGAGAAGGTATGCATCAAACGCGCGCGAAGAGACCTGAGAAGACCAGTGCCGCCTCGGCTACGTACTCTTCTCAGACCTTGGTCCCAAGCCAGACATCTAAAGAAGTCTGTTCTTCTTCAGCCACCTCCCCCGTCGTTGACGATTCACTCAGACGCCTCAAAGGAGGGATGGGGAGGTCACTCTCATCGGAAAAAAAGTCCAGGGGACTTGGTCCAAGCTATTCAGGACCTTTCATATAAACTTTCTAGAAGCTATGGCAGTGCTCCTTACCTTAAAGAAAGTCTCCCCGCGTCACTCGATCCACATAAGATTGGTGACAGACAGCGAGGTGGTTGTGAGATGCTTGAATCGACAAGGGTCGAGGTCACCACCTCTCAACCAAGTGATGTTAGCCATTTTCCGATTGGCGGAAAAGAAGAAGTGGTACCTGTCGGCAGTTCACCTTCAAGGAGTCGCAATGTGACAGCGGACGCTCTATCCAGGTTCACACCGATAGAGTCGGGAATGGTCCTTAGACGCAGGATCATTTTCCTTCATTCTGAATCAAGTCCCAGAACTGCAAATAGACCTCTTTGCGACGAAAGACAACAAGAAGTTGCCCCTGTACGTGTCCCCGTACGAGGACCCCTTAGCGGAAGCAGTGGACGCAATGTCCCTCGACTGGAACAGATGGTCCAGGATTTATCTGTTCCCTCCTCACAACCTTCTGTTGAGGGTCCCTAACAAACTGAGATCCTTCAAGGGGGTAGCGGCAATAGTGGCCCACAAGTGGGCGAACAGCATGTGGTTCCCCTTGGCGTTGGAACTACAGATGAAGTTCGTGCCGCTACCACATTCCAGTTCTGACCCAGCGAGTCCAGAAGTCGACTGTCTGCGCTTCATTACAGAAAACCCAGACCCTGCAGCTCATGATTTCTCGCCCTAGCGGTGAGAAAGCGCTTCGGGATTTCGAAAGCCAGCATAGACTTCCTAGAGGAATACAAGTGCAAATCGACTAGAAGGCAATATGAGTCATCTTGGAGAAAATGGGTGGCCTTTGTAAAGGCAAAGAATCCGCAGGAGATCTCAACAGATTTCTGCTTATCTTTCTTCATCCACCTCCATGGCCAAGGATTGGCAGCTAACACGATTTCAGTGTGTAAATCTGCTTTGATGAGACCCATTTTATTTGCCTTCCAGATCGACCTAGGTAACGAGATCTTTAATAAAGTTCCGAAAGCCTGCGCTAGGCTCAGACCTTCAGCACCTCCAAAGCCCATCTCATGGTCTTTAGACAAAGTTCTTCATTTCGCCTCCTTGTTGAGCAATGAAGAATGTGCGTTAAAGGATTTGACGCAAAAAGTTATTTTCCTATTTGCACTCGCGTCCGGGGCCAGGGTTAGTGAGATCGTAGCCCTCTAGAGAGAGGCAGGTCGTGTTCAGTTCCTGGATGGGGGGGAGCTGAACCTGTTTCCGGATCTACGTTTCTCGCCAAGAATGAGTTACCCACCAACAGGTGGGGTCCCTGGAGAATCTGTCCTCTGAAAGAAGATGCATCTCTATGTCCAGTAGAATGCCTAAAGGTCTATCTTCGTAGAACTTCAGACTTCAAGGGTAGTCAACTATTCAGGGGAGAAACATCAGGCTCAAATTTATCTCTGAATCAACTCAGAGCGAAAATGACATATTTTATTCGCAGAGCGGATCCTGACAGTACACCCGCAGGTCACGATCCGAGGAAAGTTGCCTCATCCCTAAATTTTCTTTAATTGTATGGATTTGAACATCTCCGTTCATACACGGGGCTGGAAGTCTTCCAGGGTGTTCTTTCGCCACTATGCGAAGCAAGTAGAGGAACTTAAGAGATCTGTGGTAGCAGTGGGGTCGTGTAGTTAACCCTACTGTTTAACTCTGCGAGGAACAGTGGTCTTAATTGGGACGATTAAGTCCAGGGTGAGTGTGTAGGTACATACTGTACTACAAACTAAATAAGGGCACCAAGTGCCCATATAGACTGTTCCTTCTTTCAAAGGTGAACCTTGCATAAGTTCAGACATGTGTGCCAAGCGTTTCTAACGCTAATGTGATTGATTTTGTAATACAGATTTTTTATGACTTGATACCTTGGTATCTCATTAAAGTGGTGTTTAATGGTTTTTCTTTCAGATAAACAAGTTCTGTTTACTATCATACTTATGCTTAAAGTTTTGGGTTACCCTCTTTTATATAAATTATATATATTTGTTGTTAACCTGTCTGTTTATTATCTGTCAATAAACTTGTTCTTGAGAACCTTGCGTCTCTTTCACCTGTGTCAATTTATTGGTATAATTGAGCATTTTAATTCTATGTATCTTATCTGGGATAATTCTGATAGAATTGTTCTGTTTTGCAAGCTATGTTGCATTGGTTTATGTAAGTCCCCTAATGGGAGGACTCCGTCCCATAAAGGGGACGAGGGCGGTTTTATTAGTTTCTTCCTATGCGGATATAAACCTTTGTCCAATACAAGTATTGTGCGGATTACTGGTCAATATATTGACGCAGTGGTTCTATACAAACTATGCTTTACTTAATATAGGGCGAGACCACTATATTAGCTTGCCTGGTATTCATACATAGATATATGTACTCTTCGAGACTTTCCAGAGTCTAGCAGGACTCTTCCCTGTAGGGGGCAGGAAGCTCTAACATAGTTTATAGTTAGTTGAAAAG
>NC_090757.1:18460351-18465351 GCF_036898095.1 Palaemon carinicauda
AATTACTTGTAATATCATTCAGGTTTTTCAACGTTTCCATTAACTATTCACTATGCCACCAAAAGAGAGAGAAAGAGAGAGATTGTATGTAAACAGTCTTTATATAACTATTTTTGTTAAAATAAGAATTTTGTGCTAAACTCTCCATCAGACCAACGGATCATTCGATATAATTTTTTTTCTTCTTCTTACGCCGTTCGACCGTGTTGGCTATGTTTTGGGCATGACTGCATGTTGTAAATAAATCATGAATAGTTTTAGGAGTTTTATATGTACATCTAATGGGAATTTATAGAAGTAAAGTGAACATAATTCATTTATCCTTTAAAATAATTACTACATGTAGCAAAACAAATAGTAGTAAAGATGATATTGCAATGAAGGAATGATACCATACTTTATCTTTAGCTTCAACACCGGCAATAACATACCCAGTTGCCATAATTTGTCAGCTTAATGAAATAACCTATCATCTAATGTTAAAATTAATTTCTGAGGAGGCCATGGTTTATTGCACAGTGAAAAAAAAAACATGACAAAGACTTTATGAATGGCGGAACGATACATAAATGTGGGTGGGGTATCTGTGCTAGCGTAGTAATACTACTGTAGCAGTAGTGCCGCAACAGTAGTATACATGAATTAAACGTTTGGGCCAACTGCTGGGATCCTTGAGGATTATTTAGCACTTCTTACGACTACTCGAGAAATGAGTTTTTATAGCCATAATTTAAATTTTCTGATCCAACAATGCCCATGATAGTCTTAAGTGTTATCGGGAATTATATCGAGGCCAAAGTGGGTGGAGCCACATGAGAGTCATCATTCCGACGATAATTATTGGTGAAGTTTAAAGCCAAAATACGGTACCGTTTTTTTTTTTTTTTTTTTATTAGATAGGTAGGTAGATAGACGATAAATGAAAATTGCTTGACATTGGATATAGCAGTTATCAAATCAAGCTTGTCTACTACGTTTTTGAAAATTACCAACTATTCCCTACACCTTGTCAATCTGATTGTGACTTATAAAGTAGACTGTAATTTATTAGGAAACTTATTTTGGAAGTTAGACTAATAATCGAAGTGTTTTTATATTCATTAACATATTTTGTTGGTTTGTTCATTATGACAATTATCAGTGGAGAGGTTTCAGAGTTCATAAAGGTGTACTGCTTTGCTTTTATTTAAACTTCTGTGTCATTGTTTGTAGAGGTATAGCCTTCGTTACGTATAGCCAATCATCGATCGAGAAAGAGGGAAGAAATGCCATCATAAGTTACGTAACGAGTTCGTTCGAAACCTTTTCTCTGAGTAAGTTGGCCCGTCTTCAAAAAACGTCACTTTTACATTATACGTACCAAATTTATTCAACCTACGTAATGCAGAGTATAGTCAAAATTTATGTGTAGATATAATGTGCATTCTGAAGAAGCGTTATATTTATGAAATTCATAGATAAAAAATTATTGCGAAAAAACCGTGTTACAGAGACCCTGAATCTCATAGTAGTGAATAAAAAAAAGTATTTGATAAAAGTACCATGAAAATATCTTTGGTGAATAGCATGAAATATGAAATGAGACTTATGTTAATTAGTTCAACAGAAAATCATTTGCAAAAAGTTTGATATATTAGAATGAATATCAATCACCTCAAACTTCTTTCTTTATTATGCAGTATTCTCGAATACGAAATTTGACAAAAAACTTGATATTCAGATTGTTCAAATGAGACTTTAAACTTTCATGTCACGCTGTGACTCGAATTAAGATTTGGAAAATTTGACATGTTCCCGATAATAATTTTCCATTCACGTTGACAACTGATTTACGATATATATATATATATATATATATATATATATATATATATATATATATATATATATATATATATATATATATATATATGTTTGTGTGTGTGTATACATGCATAAAAATGTGTATGTTTCTGTCTGTATTATTTATGCATATTTGTATAAGCCTATGTATGTATGCTCGTATGTCATATATACTTATGAGATACGAGTATACATAAGTTCATATAGATATACATAGAATAATACAAATCTATGTATATATATATATATATATATATATATATATATATATATATATGTATATATATATGTATATATATGTATATATATATATGTATATATATATATATATATATATATGTATGTATATATTGTGTATTTTTATCTAAATAAAGAAATGAACACTTGTATATATATATATATATATATATATATATATATATATATATATATATATATATATATATATATTATAATATATTATATATATATATATATATATATATATATATATATATATATATATATATATATATATATACATATATATAGATATATGTATTTATGCGTATATAGTACATTTACTTATATAAACATTGTATATATACTTACATACATGTGTACATTTACACATATATATGTATATCCATACACATTTAAAGATGTGTCATCGTTTTTACTAAAATTCCTTTTCTGATTGACACACCCTATACATATTTAACCCCACGTCAAAAATATTTGCATATCATTATGAATAAACGCTCAATTAGCATTTCCCTCGCCGTGAACCTCTTTCTTAATTGGATCGTAAAAATGGGATGAATAAAAACCTGAAATAAATATGCTCCCGGGGAAGTCCTTGAACCTTAATTCTAAAACAGCTTGGTGCTATTCCTGGAACCCTGAAATTTTGGGTTTGAAATGCCTGGACCTCAAAACTCATAGAATTGGTGGAGCTCTAATGTTGATTGCTTACCTTGGGCTCCTTGGAGGTTTCCTAGAGTTAGGATCATGGTGATGAGTAGCTGCACCTGAAGAGAAGGAAGAAAAATATTAATTATTAGTTCGTAATTTTAGCTTCATTAAATTGGTAAGAATTTTAAAATGTTAGTTTTTCACGATTAGTGTTATATTAGTTATTTGTCATGTTGTTATTGAAAATTGTATGATTAATATCAAATATGGACCGAGTTTTGTTGTTGTTCTTTTGGAAAGGAAAGAATTTATAATAAGAGACACTTTAGCATGAGAGGTGATAACTAAGTGTATGAATTAAAGCAAAAGTGCCTGTAGAGAAGGAAGATAAATATTAATTATTAGTTCGTAATTTTGGATTCATCAAAATGTTAAGCATTTTAAAATGTTAATTTTTCACGATTGGTGTTAAATTAATTACTTGTCATATTGTTATTGAAAATTGTATGATTAATATCAAATATGGATCGAATTTTGTTGTTGTTGTTTTGGAATAGAAAGAATTTATAATACACACACTAGCATGAGAGGTGCTAACTGTAAGTGTATGAATTAAAGCCAAAGTAAAGTATTTTTTCTGGCCCAATAACTGTTGAAAATATTTGATTTAAAAGCTCAAGATAGAGACGACCGGTGAAATCTAACTGAGGTCCTTTGCGATAGCTATTGGAAATGTAACGTTTGCACCCGGATCAGAATTTCATTCTAATACTTTTATAGTCGCCTTCCTTAAATACAAACCGTCACGTAGTACTCTTTGAAGACTATATGTGCTTCTATTGTTCCTAACAATATTACTCTATTTATGCACCTAATTACTATCCTGATTTCACCACAGTCCATTTCTTTTAGCGAGGCAGATTTGCACCGACTCGCAGCGGTGCCCTTTTAGCTCGGGAAAGTTTCCTGATCGCTGATTGGTTAGAATGATCTCGTCCAACGAATCAGCGATCAGAAAACTTTTCCGAGCTAAAAGGGCACCGCTGCGAGTCGGTGCAAATCTGCATCGCTAAACGAAATAGACTATAGCTTTTATCTTTATTTTCCCTCTCCTTTTCATTTTTTTTCCTTTGTGGATGATTTCGTCTCTTCCTGTATGTTACAGTATTATCATACTAATTAGTTCTCCCCTGCCAAGAATATATCCATTTTTTTTATTTCTATTTGAAAGTTTTTCACTAGAGAAATTTAATCCATTAAAAAGTAACACTGACCCTTTCCATGTATGGTAAAGTACCCTCTCTGGCTTCACCCATAAATCTCTCTCTCTCTCTCTCTCTCTCTCTCTCTCTCTCTCTCTCTCGTAAGTTTTTTATACTTTTGAGTTTATTTGACCTTAAGATTTGAATAACATTTTTTATATTATGCAGTTTTGAAAATTGAACTATGGTATAAATTATCAGGTCAAATTGATCAACAAACTTTGTCACTGGACCCTTGTTTGTCATTTTCTCCCTTTTTTTGTCTGTATATATATATATATATATATATATACTGTCCATATATGCGTATATATGATATGATGTATTTATGTATATATATATATATATATATACTGTCCATATATGCGTATATATGATATGATGTATTTATGTATATATATATATTATATATATATATATATATATATATATGCATATGTCGAGATACAAGCGCTACTGCTGCAGTGAGGTGCAAAGGTAAAATTGAACGCACTCAGAACAAATTTCGTATTAGAGCGCCTCCAAGGTTGGATTGACATTCAGATTTTATTCCACACAGACACAGACAGACAGACAGACATTACTTTTATTCTGGAAAGCGATTCTCATTAATCATTTCAGAGTCGGCTATTTGATTCAATAACTATAGTCCATTTCTTTTAGCGAAGCATATTTGCACCGACTCGCAGCGGTGCCCTTTTAGCTCGGAGAAGTTTCCTTATCGCTGATTGGTTAGAATTATCTTGTCCAACCAATCAGCGATCAGGAACCTTTTCTGAGCTAAAAGGGCACCGCTGCGAGTGGGGGGCAAATATGCCTCGCTAAAAGAAATGGACTATAAGTCAACATATATTGGGTGATTTCTAGAGAAATTGGCCACATGTATTCTTATATCTGAGAGATAGTATTATTCACAGAGATGCGGACACAGACGAACAATAGAGAGAAACATAAATAGATTTAATTTTGTGTCATAGTTAGAGTTCTGTAGCTTGAAGATAA
>NC_090757.1:18480351-18487851 GCF_036898095.1 Palaemon carinicauda
CAGTTAGATTTCATATTCCCGACAAATTTTTCCTCAACAGTTTATTCTGTCAGATTGCTTGTATATTTACTTAATCCTATTTATAGGATTTTTTTTTTTTTTCGCTCGCGCAATTTCATAGAACATTCCAAAGGATTATAAATAGATCTGAATATAGAAGTCCTTCCAGATTTTGCTTTTGGGTTTATTTATTTATATTATTTTATTCGTTGCTGACGTGTTTTTATATATATATATATATATATATATATATAAAACGCTACTTCTTGTTGTTTTTTTTATTTGTTAAGGAATGTAAATAAATCAGAATGTGTATATAAATGTGATAGGGGTAATTAAACGTGTGAAATGTGATGCTTTTGTGAGGGTACACGATCGTTGAAGTTTAAAAGAAAAGATCATTTTTAAGTTTCAACAAATATTTATATGATGTTCAAAAAGCTTTTAGGCATGTATTTTCTATCTAAGACTCTTGCTCAAGTTTATGGTTATTATTCAATAAATGAAAGATTTGATATTTTTTATTGTAACCGGTAAGGTAAGCTGCTTTCCTTGTTGGTGGTTCTGGGCTTGTTGCATCCTGCTTTTCCAACTAAGGTTGTAGCTTGGATGATAATAATAATAATAATAATAATAATAATAATAATAATAATAATAATAATAATAATAATAATAATAATAGGATCAAAGGCCTCTTATTGTACAGTTACAAAATATGAGACATACGGTGTTGCCACGTTTTTCATCCATCCTACTTGCCAATCTTCAATCAAATTACATTTGGTATATTGGAAGATGTGGCAACGCCACATCTACCCGATTGTCACCTTTTTAAGGGGATAAATGGGGTTAAAACCTATATTTATAGATCTGTATTATACAATATACCCTTCCACCCAGTTGAATTCCTACATGTTACATGACGTCTATGGCATACAATAACGAAAGGGAAGAGATGACGTCATTGTTAAGATCTATTGAAAGTCATACATAGAGGTGACCTGGTTTTGCGCTTCCCAATTTAGTTCAATTATGCATGGTTTGTTAATGAATGAATATTTTCACGGCAATTAGTTCCAATTTATTTGCAGTACGTTGATAACTGCCTTGAATTTACTGCATATTCTAGTAACAGGTTGATTTCTGTGTCTGTTATATCTCTTTATCATTAATTGGTATCTGGTATTTATGGTTAACAGGTGATAGGAATAATAATAATAATAATGATAATAATAATAATGATAATAATAATAATAATAATAATAATGATAATAATAATAACAATATTATTATTATTATTATTATTATTATTATTATTATTATTATTATTATTATTATTATTATTATTATTATTATTATTATTATTATTATTCCTTACTCGTTTGAAAAGCAAGATGCTATAAGCCCAGGATCCTCACCAGGGGAAAATAGCCCAGTAACCAATAAAACAAGGAAAATGAGATATTTTAAGAACAGTAACAACATTAAGATAAATATTTTCTCTATAAACTTTAAAAACTTTAACAAAACTACAGGGGGAAAAATTAGGTAGTGTGCCCGAGTGTACCCTCAAGTAAGAGAACTCTAACCCAAGAGACAGTGGAAGACCATTGTATAGAGGCTATGGCACTATCAAAGACTAGAGAACAATGGTTTGAATTTGGAGTGTCCTCCTCCTAGAAGAGCAGCTTACTATAGCTAAAGTCTCTTTTCTACCCTTACCAAGAGGAAAGTAGCCACTGAATAATTACATTGTAAAAATTAAAACCCCTTTGGTGAAGAATATCCCATGAAAACACATTTTAACCACCGTCCACTGAAACAACAGGGTATTGTACCAACCGTGTGTCACACGATCGTACATAGGAACAACATTTCATTTTGTGTATATATTATGCTTGTATCTTCGCTCTCCCCTCGCACTAAAAAGAACCTGAATTAACATGTATGTTTTTCTCACCGATAACTGTTAACCGATGTGTGTGTTTGAACAGGAAATTTTCTGTTGCATTGAGTTTTTGTATATAAAGGAGAGTGTTCTGTAATAAAGTTACTCAGTTGCTTTCATCCTGTCTTTGAGTCACAACCTTCTCTCGGCTCATCACATTGGTGACCCCGGAAGTCTACTCGCTCCTCCCGCCTTCCACCCCCCCCCTCACCCCTCCGTCGTTGGTACTATGGCGGACCCTACGGAAGTTGGTGCTACTACTGCCCCATTGAAACTTTCGTCATTCACCAGCGGG
Organism: Palaemon carinicauda; assembly: GCF_036898095.1. Classification (NCBI taxonomy): domain Eukaryota; kingdom Metazoa; phylum Arthropoda; class Malacostraca; order Decapoda; family Palaemonidae; genus Palaemon; species Palaemon carinicauda. The sequence goes on from NC_090757.1 coordinate 18,482,595, forward strand.
GAGGCGTTTGCTTGGTTTCAGCGCGCAGAAGTCCAGTTTCGCATCAAGGACGTGACTCGCTCAACCACCAAAGCAGATTATGTTCTCGCGGCGATACCCGACGACACCTTCCCGGAAATATCCGACTGGCTTTGTGAACAGGGAGACACCCCAATAGCGTATGATGCCCTGAAAACATACCTTCTGCAGAAGTACTCGCTGTCGGCAGCCACTCGTATAGCAAAGCTTTTTCAGATCTCTCAATAACCGTTGGGGGACCAAAGGGCTTCACTCGCCCTCCGGGAAATGACCAGTATCGCTTGCCTGCAACCTGCCGCAGACGGCTCTCCTCGTGAGGTGAACCTACTTCGTGCCCTTTGGATACGCCGTTTACCCGAACCTGTACGCGCTGCCATACCCGATGTCGATAGTTTACCCATAAAGGACTTGATGACCAAAACCGACGCCCTTATGGACAGCCACTTCAAGACCTCCATCAACACCTCCACTCCTGACGAAGAGGACGCCTATTCGATGTCAACCGAAGCTGACGTGAATGCCGTAGGACATACACGCCTACCCTGTGACGTGCCGAAGTGGCGACAAAGCCACCCACCACCCACTAGTCGCTCGCACCTCAGCCAATAACTTCTACAGCCACTTACTACCTCCCATCCTCCGCAGTTTTTCTACTACCACTATAGATTCGGGGCAACCGCAAAGAAATGTGCCAAGGATTCTCAGTGGCCAAAAAACGTGTAAGTAGGCCATCGCTTGTGGCGGTGGCCTCCCGTGTTTCTAATCTTTTCTTTGTACATGATGCAGGAACAGGCATGCGATTTTTGGTAGACTCGGGTGCTTGTTGTTCTCATTTGCCAAGGGAACTCTTCAGGACATGACGTAGTCTGTCTACGTCTGCCGACGTCCGCTTGGTAGCTGCCAACGGATCTGCAATACCCACCTACGGTTACGAGAACCTCACATTATCGTTTGGAAACGGTAAATTTAATTGGAAGTTTTTCATTGCTGACGTCACATTGCCAATCCTCGAAGCAGATTTCCTCTCTCATTTCCACCTTCTGGTCGATGTCGCCGACGGACGATCGGTTAACGTAGACTCGTACTTGTCGACACCTCTTCAACCGCCCCCTCCAACCTCGCTCTGCACATCAGCGCACCCACGGATGCCTACGCCCACCTCCTCACATCGTACCCGGATGTTTTCCCTCCAGAACTTTGCCAAACACCCACGGCTCCTGCCAAGCACAATATTTATCACCATATCAAGACGACAGGACCCCCAGTCTTCGCAAAATCAGACGTCTGGCACCGGAACGATTGGCAGCCACCAAACAGACGTTCACCGAAATGGAGGAAATGGGCCTTTGCCAAAAGGCCTCCAGCCCATGGTCGTCACCCTTACACACCGTTCTGAAGAAAGACAGCTCCCTCCGTCCGTGCGGGTATTACAAGCGCCTGAACATGCAAATAGAACCGGATCACTACCCCTTTCCAAACATCACCGATGTGACCTCCTACCTGCACAAAGCGAAGGTTTTCTCGACGCTCGACCTCCTGAAGGGGTATTATCAGGTGCCTATGAACCCAAAAGACATCCCCAAGACCTCCATCACCACTCCGTTTGGTATATACACCTTCAATTACTCTTGTTTTGGCCTTCGTAATGCAGGGGCCACGTTTCAACATCTCATGGATGGCATCTTAGGGGACCTCCCCTTCTGTGTATGTTATGTAGACGACATACTTGTGTTCTCCTACTCAAAAGAGGAACACCTCCGTCACCTGTGCATCGTGCTCAACCGCCTACAACAAAACAGCCTTGTAGTCCGGTACGACAAGTTTACCTTTGGCGCCAGCGAAGTGTCGTTCTTAGGGCACCGCATCACTCCCGAAGGAGTCCATCCCCTCCCTGAGAAGGTAGCAGCCGTTCAGGACTTCCCTGCTCCCTCGACCGTCAAAGCTCTGCAGGAATTCTTGATCAACTATTATCACCGTTTTCTGCCAGCCATTGCTGCCACTCTTAATCCCCTCTACGCCTCCCTCAAGGGCAAGCCAAAGGACCTGCAGTGGTGTCCCCTTCAAGAAGCAGCCTTCTGCAATGCAAAGAAGGCCCTGTCAACTGCTGCGGCTCTCACTTTTCCTATCCCACACGCCCCTCTCCTTCTCTCCACCGATGCTAGCGACGTCGCTATTGGTGCAGTACCTGATCAGGTGGTCAACGGCTCGCCCCGCCCCTTGGCCTTCTTCAGCCGAAAACTGTCCAAGGCAGAGTTGGGTTATTCTACCTTCGATCGCGAATTGCTGGCGGTGCACTTGGCTGTCCGTCACTTTCGCCATTTCTTGGAAGGTATGCCCTTCGTCATTTGCACAGACCATGCCTCTGGTGCACGCCTTCACTCGTCAGTCTTGACGCATGGTCCGCCTGTCAAAACCGACATCTCTCCGCTGTGGCTGAATACAATTGCATCCTTCAATACGTCCCTGGGAAAATGAATCCCGTTGCCGATGCCCTGTCAAGAAAGACGTTGGCTGCTGTTCACCTGGAATTGGATTACAACGCCTTGGCTGAAGGCCAACGACAGGATCCAGAGTATCAAGCATGTAGGACATCCTGCACGTCCTTCCTTTGGGAAGACTTCCCCCTCGAAGACTCCAACACCACCCACCTCTGTGACGTCAGTACTGGTAGACCGCGACCTTGGATTCCTGCTCCCATGTGCTGGCAGGTGTTTGATTTCATTCATGGCCTTTCACATCCCTCATACCGTTCTACTGCACAGCTGCTGAAGACGAAGTTCATTTGGCATGGCATTTCTAAGGATGCTGAGGATTGGGTCCATGCCTGTACTTCTTGGCAAACTTCCAAAGTACATCGACTCACGGATTCAGGAGTGGGCACCTTTCCTCAACCTCAGCGTCATTTCGCACACATCACTCTACATCAGACAACTGCCTACAACCCCGCTGCCAATGGAATGGTTGAACGTTTTCATCGCACCCTCAAAGCAGCTTTGATGTCCCGCTGCAAGGATTCCAACAGGTTTACTCAGCTTCCCTGGGTCCTCCTGGGGTTAAGAACCACACCTAAAGACACCCTTGGCGTCTCGGCAGCTGAAATGGTGTATGGTGACCTGTTGGTTGTTCCTGCCGATTTTTTTCCTTCTACAACCTCCTCCGGCGATCTCCTGCGTATATGTCACGTCGTGGGAAAATTTACTTCATGCTGCCAGACTTACAAGCCCCAGCGAAGCATCACATACCGACAGACTTGCACTCTGCAATGTATGTTTTCCTGCTCAACAACATTAGCAAGCCTCCTTACACGGGCCCTCTCCTTGTGATCCGACGCAGTCCGAAAGCATTCCTACTAAAATCTGCTTATCTCCTGCCAGATCACCCGCCTACAGTTCGCCTCTCTAGATAGTATGTCATTTTTAGGGGGGAGCCATGTACCACCCGATCGTACATAGAAACGATATTTCATTTTGTGTATATATTATGCTTGTATATTTTCTTTCCCCTTGCACTAAAAAGAACCTGAAATAACATGTATGTTTTTCTCACCGTTAACTGTAAAACGATGCGTGTCGGTTTGAACAGGAAATTTCCTGTGGCATTGAGTTTTTGTATAAAAGGAGAGTGTTCTGTAATAAGTTACTCAGTTGCTTTCGTCCTGTCTTTGAGTCACAACCTTCTCTCGGTTCGTCACAGTTCATCGCTTTATCCACTCAGCTGCATGAGGCTTAGAGGTATTTGACGTGCAAACGTGGAAACTAATAGATATCTGTACAATTTAATGTTATTTTATAATAAATGAGGGGAATCATACGTTTAGAATAATTGGCTAGTCTATTAGTTTGATCTTAAGAATAGATGATCATGCCTATGTGATATGGAGTCCAATTATTGTCTTAAAATAATTTTGATAATTTAGTATATTATACGAGTTTGTATTAGCAGCGAAACTATATATATATATATATATATATATATAGAGAGAGAGAGAGAGAGAGAGAGAGAGAGAGAGAGAGAGAGAGAAATCTCCCATTATCCACTTTGAAACATAACCACACTACCTTGGTTAATAAAGCTTTTTAATTTCTAAATACATTTGGATCTTACGAACAACGCGTTGAAATATCATCAACACATCTTCACAAACAGGGAAACCAATAGACATTAAGGAAATGGAAAAGGCCGTATTTCTGGGTAGAAATGAGACCAATAAAGGCTAATGGTAGCAAACGATGTTACCAAGAGAACTCAATTCGAGTTAACGCTCGGCTTCGGTGTTGTTTCCTTGTAGATTTTAGCTTCTGATAATTTTGTTGCTATTTTTTTATTTGTTTGTCTATCTCTGGATAAATATTTGTTCTTTGATTGTTATAATCGGCCATTATTTTTACCTCTGCCAATGAAGTTGGAGGGAGGTTATATGTTTTTTTTTTTATCTCTGGATATATATTTAATCTTTGGTTGGTATTAATTGTCTTTTTTTTTTTTTTTTACCGCCGCCAACGGAGTTGGAAGAAGGTTGTGTTTTTTTTTCATTTGTTTTTATATATCTCTGGGTATATATTAGTTCTTTGATTGGTATAATGAGCTTTTTTTTCCTACGCCAACGAAGTTGGAAGGAGGTTATGTTTCTTTTATTTTTTTTATTTTTTTCTCTGGATAAATATTTGTTCTTTGGTTGGTATAATGGGGGTTTTCTTTTTACCTCCGACAACGAAGATGAAAGAAGGTTATGTTTTATCCACCTTTTGTGTTTGTGTGTGTGTTTGTTTGTGAACAACTTCTGGTAACAGTTTTATTCGTAGAGTAATGAAACTTGCAGGGGTTAACTGGTATGTAATAATCTGTAAATTATAAAATTTGAGAGGGCAATGTCATAAGTCAAGGTCATGGTCAAGCAAAATGTCCAATTCACGTAATCAATCATAAGTTTGGATATCGTTGTCACTGAGACTTCAAACTTGGTTCATATTTGAATGTCTGAAAATCCACGCCAATTTATACATGTTAAGGTCAAGGTAAAGGTCGAACAAAATGTCGAGAAATAAGCTGCCGAGGCGGAGGTCTGCGCTTTACTGAGTGCCCCTCTAGTTTAGAAGTTAGTTTCATCGTAGGACGTGGAGCTACATTTTCAGATTATTGCATTGGTTTTTTTTTTTTTTTTTCAGGGTAAATCCTCAAGGAACATGAGAGAGAGAGAGAGAGAGAGAGAGAGAGAGAGAGAGAGATCTTTCTCTCAAGT
>NC_090757.1:18495351-18507851 GCF_036898095.1 Palaemon carinicauda
AGAGAGACTTATATCGAATATATCAATAGGTTTATTGAAAACAAATACTTGCGGAGAGAGAGAGAGAGAGAGAGAGAGAGAGAGAGACTTATATCGAATATATTAATAGATTTATTGAAACAATACTTGCGGAGAGAGAGAGAGAGAGAGAAGAGAGAGAGAGAGAGACTTATATCGAATATATCAATAGGTTTATTGAAAACAAATACTTGCGAAGAGAGAGAGAGAGAGAGAGGAGAGAGAGAGAGAGAGGGAGAGAAAGAGAAACTTATATCAAATATATTAATAGGTTTAAATGAACACCAATGCTTGTGAAGAGAGAGAGAGAGAGAGAGAGAGAGAGAGAGAGAGAATGATTTATAGGTATCAATAGTTAACGTTCGATGCTATTTTTCTCTCTACCGCGAAGGGCAAATGAAATCCAAAAACTCTAATTCCTCACGGAGAAGACGAGGTCAGCCTTTAACAAAATGGAAACAGCCGGTTCAAGCAAGATTGATGACCACTGCTGAGATTAATTGAACCTTCGGAGGACAGGCAACAAGAGGGCGGACACAGAAGACAAGAACAAAAAGGAAATGGTGCGGATTAAAGGGGAACTTCCAAAATTACTCCAAAATTCTCACTTTAAAAAATTGATAAACATTGTTCATCGGATCTTGATTTTGCAGTTTGGTTCCTAATTTGGAAATTTAATCTTTATGATATTTATGGAATATCCCTCTTATTATTGCGCATGCCAAGGCACAACCCTAATCCTGGGTGGACTGCAAAATTACTCCAAAATTCTCACTTTAAAAAATTGATACTAAAATATTGTTCATCGGTTCTTGATTTTGCAGTTTTGTTCCTAATTTGGAAACTTAATCTTTATGATATTAATGGAATATCCCTCTTATTATTGCGCATGCCCAGGTACAACCCTAATCCTGGGTGGACTGCAAAATTACTCCAAAATTCTCATTTTCAAAAATGGATACTAAAATATTTTTCATCGAATCTTGATCTCGCAATTTTGGTTCAAATTTGAAAACATTTAATCTTTATAATATTATAGGATTATCACTTTTATTATTCCGCTTGCCAAGGTACAACCCTAATCCCAAGTGAACTACAAAATTCTCATTTTCAAAAATTGATACTAAAATATTTTTCATCGAATCTTGATTTTGCAGTTTTGTTCCTAATTTGGGATCTTAATCTTTATAATATCAATGGAATGTCCCTCTTCTTATTGCGCATGCCAAGGTACAACCCTAATCCGTATGAACATCAAAAGTATTCCTAAATTCTCTTTTTCAAAAATTGATACTGAAATATTTATCATCGAATCCTGATCTCGCAATTTTGTTCCTAATTTTGAAACTTTTAATCTTTATAAGGTTATTGGATTATTACTCTTATTAATGCGCACGCCAAGGTACAACCCTAATCGGATGAGTAAAATGCTACAGGGCCATGGCCTAGTATAAGGAAAACAGCTCAAGAATATCATCATCATCATCATCACTTCCTTTGCATATTGCCGCAAAGGGCCTCGGAGGATTCATTGGCTAGATTCATCAAAGGATAGCCAGTTCCTTGTGATGCGCAGCGCCTATCTAACTAAGGGGGGGGGGGGGTTGCATTTCCTCCACACCCAAAGTTCTTGTTACTCCACCAAGTTGTTCATCGTCTTATATAACCGCTGGCAAAAATGGATTGCTAAGATTTACTCCTAGCAAGGTCTACCGCCTAGCTCGGTAACAATAATATAATATAAAGAAAACATCATCATCATCATCATCATCATTTCCTCCTTCACCTATTGACGTAAAGAAAAAAAATATATTTTTTAATGGAAAATAAGAACGTTGAAAACATAAGAAGTATAATGCCCTTTATAAACACGATCAGCAGAACAACAACTGCATTAAGTTTGAACTCGGCAGGAGATTGAATTACCCCACGCAGAAAGGAGGAAGGAAGAGATATATTCATAAAAACTCACAAGTTTCTTTGATATATTACGCCAGTTATTTTCTTAAATTGAAAGGATTCTCGAGAGTACTGGTTAATTTTATTTGGTCTTTTGTAATCAGTCGTTTCATGAAAAAACAGTATTATTTGAAAAATCGTTATCTTTCCTTTTCAGTAAATGATTTTCATGTATGAAAAAGTCAAAATTGCTTTACTCTGATATTTACATCCGCCGACGAAGTAGGAAGGGGGTTATGTTTTCACCCCCTGTTTGGGTGTTTGTGTGTTGTGAACACAATTTTAATCGTAAAAACGAAACTTGCTGGAATTAACTGCTGTGTAAGAAAACTGGAAATAATTAAATTGTGGTTGGTCAATATCAAAGGTCAAGGTCACAATAAAGCAAAATGTCCAATTAACGTAATCATCCATAATTTTGGACATCGTTGTCAGAGAGACTTCAAACTTGGTACATATTTGAGAGTATGAAAATCCATGCCAATTAATGCATGTTAAGGTGAAAGGTCAAGGTCAAGATCGAGCGAAAGGTCGAGAAATAAGCTCCCGCGGTGGAGGTCTGCGCTCTACAGACTACAGAGTGCCCTTCTATAGTCCATTTCTTTTAGCGATGCATGATTGCACCGACTCGCAGCGGTGCCCTTTCAGCTCGGAAAAGTTTCCGGATCGCTGATTGGTTGGATAAGATAATTCTAACCAATCAGTGATCAGGAAACTTTTCCGAGCTAAAAGGGCACCGCCGCGAGTCGGTGCAAATATGCATCGCTAAAAGAAATGGACTTTAGTTTATGAAATAGCAGAAAGCTTAAAGACCATTCATGAATGGCAGAGGCAAGGGACCGTGACATTGGCCTAATTAGCAGTACAATGCCGTAATGACTAAACATATATACATATGATCAGCACCCAAGACCCTCTCCAATCAAGCTTAGACCAGGGAGGGCCAGGCAATGGCTGCTGATGGCTGAGCAGGTACACGTTTAGGCTCCTCCAAACTCACTATCGATAGCCCGCAAGGATGGCAAGGTTGCAGACACTGCCAGAAACTATCAAAGCGAGCGGGTCTCGAACACCAGTCAGACAGAACGTCAGACAGGGACATTTCCAATAGCCCACCCCAAACCTTAAGAAATTCACACCTGATGGAAAAGCTTTTGAGCAATTTCATAAGTCTTGTTTCAGAATCAATTTTATTTTTACGCTGTTACTTTTCTTAATTTTTATAATTTTTGCAATGTCTGTTTACATTTTTTACTATTTTCCTGGCTGGGTTTTAAAAAAAGATATACTCTTTCCCAAATATGGTATGTTTAGATATTTAAAAAATACATTGAATCTCCAAATGAAAGAAAAAATCGTATTTTACATTATTTATACAATTTTTGTATATACCTAAAGAAATTGTAATTTATGAAAAACAAATTATCATAATACATGACGAACATGCAGTAGACGTATTTAACCTTGTTTATGCGATGCATTTTAACCCTGTAATGTAATCTTCTGGGAATATGAAATCCAAATGACTTTTTTGCTTAATATCTACAAGTTTTCAATGTATATACCATTAGCTTTCATATATCATCCTTCTTTATCATATAAATATGCATTTCCATTTGTTTTTAGGCTAAGATTCTCATTTATATGTATCTATTTGTATACATATGATTATGTATATGTATGCGTACATTTTGTATATCTATATCCATATTTACTTTACTTTTTATTTTTACTTAATTGATGATATTATTTTGTTGTATTATTGCCCGAAGAGCTCTTCTCCACATGGGCTTGGACTGAGTCTTTTTTTCCTTTTGTAAATCTTTGAATGTAAATATTTTTTGTCCAATAAACATTATTATTATTATTATAACATAGACGTATTTAACCTTGTTCAAATCGCGCATTTTATCCCTGTAATGTAATCCTCAGGAAATTAAACTTGAAAGAGCTCCTAACAGGAAATAAGCAACCCGAAAACATTAGCGTTTTGTACCAGAATCACATCTGATTGCCAAATAAACTTTTGTAAATATTTTCATATCAATAATGTCGTGATATTGCTTAATGAACAAAGCTTGGAAATCATACGGAACGGAATCAAAAAGAGTTTGTTTTGTTAAAAAAAAAAAAAAATCCTCTATTATTATTATTATTATTATTTTTTTTTTTTTCAAATTGACATTTTCTTTTTATGAAATATATAAAAAAAAACATTTGAGATTTTCTATTACGTCAGATGAAGAAAAAAATGTTTATTTGAGATTTTGTATTATGTCAGATGAAGAAAAAATACAAAAAATTATTTATTTGAGAATTTCTAGTATGTAGGATGAAGTCTATTTATTTATTTATTTATTTGAGACTTTCATGATGTCAGATGGAGGAAAAATAACCATTTTTTTTTTATTTAAGATTTTCTATCATGTCGGATAAAAAAAAAATAGGACAGAATTATGTCAGTTAACAAAGAAAATTACAGAACAAAAACATAATTGTTTCTACAATAGAAGTGATGTTGTTTGCTTACGTATGGTAGCATCATTTCTGCAATGAATTATATATTTTTAAAGTGTAAGGATTCCTCCCCAGGAAATCCAACTTTAAATAAATACCAGTATCTGGTAGAGTTATGGTAGAGGGCTTTGTCACCAACTTTATCGCTAAAAACCTAAAAAATAAACTGAAAATCAACACAATTGAAGTACCATTCTCGCCAAAGTGGAGATACACATACACATGCAAACATACATACACACACACACACACACACACATATATATATATATATATATATATATATATATATACATATATATATGAATATATATATATATATATATATATATATATATATATATATATATATATATATATATATAGATATATATATATATATATATATATATATATATATATATATATATATATATATATATATATATATATATATATATATATATATATTATATATATATATATATATATATATATATTATATATATAAATATATATTTTATATATATATATATATATATATATATACATATATATATAACTGAAAATCAGTACAATTGAAGTACCATTCTCACCAAACTGGAGATACACACACACACACACACACATTTATATATATATATATATATATATATATATATATATATATATATATATATATATATATATATATATATATATATATATATATATATATATATATATAACTTTCTGAGTGACGATACCTTAATGTGGTGTAAAAGTTTTGTGTATCACCACGATCAACAAAGCAGTATTGATCAGACCTACCCATACTAGGTTGGTTTGCCGTGAGCGATCAGACGAAATTATCCCACCATCACCAATCCTCATATATCAGTGTGGTAATCGAAACTGACCAAACCATTTGCTTGAATTGACATATCTGAGGCTTTTGTCCTGCAATGGACTAGAAACAGCTGCATTTGGTATTGTAGTGTGTGTGCATATATATATATATATATATATATATATATATATATATATATATATATATATATATATGTGTGTATATATATACATATTTATATATATTGTATATATAAACATGTATATATATATGTATATATATATATATATATATATATATATATATATATATATATATATATATATATATATATAGGTAGTAGGTTGGTCAGGGCACCAGCCACCCTTTGACATACTACCGCTAAAGAGTTATGGGGTTCTTTGACTGGCCAGACAGAACTACATTGGATCCTCTATCTGGTTACGGTCCATTTTCCCATTCGTCTACACATATACCGAATAGTCTGGCCTGTTCTTTGCATTTTCTCCTCTGACTTCATGCACCTGACAACACTTTGATTAACAAACAGTTCTTCTTCTCTCAAAGGGTTAACTACTGTGCTGTAATAGTTCAGTGGCCACTTTCCTCTTGGTAAGGGTAGAAGAGACTCTTAAGCTATGGTAAGCAGCTCTTCTAGGAGAAGGACACTCCAAAATCAAACCATTGTTTTCTAGTCTTGGGTTGTGTCATAGCCTCTTTACCATGGTCTTCCACTGTCTTGGGTTAGAGTTCTCTTGCTGGAGGGTATACTACGGCACATTATTTTATCTCATTCCTCTTTCTCATGGTTTGTTAAAGTGTTTATAGTTTATTTAGGAGATATTTAGTTTAATGCTACTGTTCTTAAAATATTTTATTTTTCCTGGTTTCCTTTCTTCACTGAGCTATTTTCCCTGCTGGAGCCCCTGAGCTTAAAGCATTCTGCTTTTCCAACTAGGGTTGTAGCCTATCAATTTGTAATATGTATATATATATATATATATATATATATATATATATATATATATATATATATATATATATATATATATATATATATATATCCTATTTAATGTAAACGTTTTTGTGTTTATTCTATCTTTAGGCATTTCCAAATCTTTCCTATCGTAAATGGCAAAGGTGTTTGAAACTTACATTTCATCATCATTTCCTAGCAGCTAATTCGGGCAGTATTCCATTGATACCATCATTACTTATTCAAGAAACAAAGCACTTTCAAATGCATTTCCTTTAAATAACAAAACTAGGAATTAAAAGTCACAAAGGAATCTCACAAAATTAAAATTTACTCTACAATGTTTATGGGGATATTTCTTTCCTTTGACGTACTTGTGTAGAGAAAACAAAACAACAACTTAATCCTACAGAACAGCTAATTTTCTTTTCACATGCTACTGTTCTCTCAAATAAAAAAGTAAAGAAAAAAATGCGAATAAACATCTGCTCTATCGACTGTAACCATGTACTTACGTTCTTAATTTCCCCGGATCGTCCTTCACCTAAACCTAAAGGTTTAAAGGGTTTAAAGGTCCCTCATGAATGGCAGAGACAAGGAACAGTGACATTGCCCTACCAATCAGGACAGTGCCCTAGAGACTGGCCATATATTATATGATCAGCGCCCAAACCTCCTCTCCAACCAGGCTAGGACCAGGGAGGGCCAGCCAGTGGCTGCTGATGACTCAGCAGATAGACCTATAGGCTCCACCAAATCCCCCAACCTTAGCTCACAAGGATGGTAAGGTTGCAGACACATAGCACTAACGAGTCTGAGCGGGACTCGAACTCCCGACTGGCAAACACCAGGCAGAGACGTTACCAACCAGGCCACAGCAACCTTAATAGAGAGTTACACTTTCTTGCCTATAAATCAATCTATCTTATATAGATATTCATCATTCATAGATGGAAATATTCAACTAATATATATTCTAAATTTAAAGATAAGTTTACATTTCAAACGGAGCAACATATTTCAAAAGGGAATGTGGATGTGGGCTCCACTCACTTCGCTGTTGTTAGTGAAACGAGTAATGAAATTAATATCAGAGAAGGAATTTTGGAAAGCAAATTGAGAAGTATTGTATTATTGAATAAAGGAACTATGGAAGTATTTTCTCCTTTTGAGTATATTAGGTAAATGCATGGTGTGAATACAGACATATAAACTTGAATGTAAAGTAAATTAAAGCAAATAATTAATAATCAATTAATAGTTAATTGTCAGTATTGATTATTTTTTCTTTATATCACTGATTTAATTAGCAGTAGTAATAGACCATGTAAGTAAATTGAGGCAAATGGTTAGTAATTAATTAAGTTAATAATCAGTATTGACGATTTTTTTATATTAAATAGCAGTAGCAGTAGAACATGTAAAGTAAATTGAGGCAAATGTTAATAATTAATTGAGTTAATAATCAGTATTGACGATTTTTTATATTAATTAGCAGTAGTAATAGACCATGTAAAGAAAATTGAGGTCAAATGGTTAGTAATTGATTAAGTTAATAATCAGTATTGACGATTTTTTTTTATATTAATTAGCAGTAGCAGTAGACCATGGAAAGTAAATTGAGGTCAAATGGTTAGTAATTAATTAAGTTAATAATCAGTATTGACGATTTTTTTATATTAATTAACAGTAGTATTAGACTATTAGATTGTTAATAAATCTAATGATTATGAAGTATAAAGAGAAGTAAGCATGAAAGGCTATTTGCTATTTATAAACGTTTTTCAATGCGCTCGGCATCATAATAACCTATTCACCAACTACTTGTTAGGGCATCATTAATCACCCGTGCTGATGTTACTATACTCTCTTTTTAAACTTGATGAGGTCGGCTGGGGGAAATAGAATAAGCTTAAAAAGAGGGGAAAAAATTATTACTGAAAAGATGAATAGGATAATGGTAGTGAATGATTGATTAGTTATAAACAACCAACAACAGAAGGAAATAGATGGACGGGAAACAACAAACAAAAATATCATTATTATTATTGTTGTTATTATTATTATTATTAATAATAATAATAATAATATTATTATTATTATTATTATTATTATTATTATTATTATTATTATTATTACAAGCTCGAAAAAATTACTACTGAAAAGATGAATAGGATAATGGTAGTGAATGATTGATTAGTTATAAACAAGCAACAATAGAAGGAAATAGATGGACGGGAAACGGCAAACAAAAGTATTATTATTATTATTATTATTATTATTATTATTATTATTATTATTGCTAGCTGAAATAGTTGGAAAAGCGAGGTGCTACAATCCCAAGGGCTCCAACAGGGAAAAAAAACAGCCCATTGAGGAAAGGAAATGAGGAAATAAATAAGCGATATGAGAAATAATAAATAATTGAAATAAGATTTTTTTTTTTATTTTTTTAATCAGTAACAGCAATGAAACAGATCACACACATACAAACTATTGAAAGACTTACGTCCTCCTGTTCAACGTAAAAACATTTGCTGCAAGTTTGAACATTGAAGTTCTACCGATTCAACTACGCGAGTGGAATCTTCAATCAACGCTGGAGGGTCTCTCTTATACTATCTCCGTTAAACGTTTACATTATTTCATCATCATCATCATCATCATCATCTCCTCCTACGCCTATTGGCGCAAAGGGCCTCGGTTAGATTTCGCCAGTCGTCTCTATCTTGAGCTTTTAATTCAGCAATTCTCTATTCATCATCACTTCGAATACTTCGCTCTCAATAGTCCTCAGCCATGTAGGCCTGGGTCTTCCAACTCTTTTAGTAGTGAAACAAATTCTCTATCCATCATCACTTCGAATACTTCGCTCTCAATAGTCCTCAGCCATGTAGGCCTGGGTCTTACAACTCTTTTAGTAGTGAAACAAATGTTTCATTACTTATTAAATAGAAATTTTATTCTGGACAGTTTTCATTATATCGCTTTACTTGCGTCCTCAGCCATGTAGGCCTGGGTCTTCCAACTCTTTTAGTAGTGAAACAAATGTTTCATTACTTATTAAATAGAAATTTTATTTTCTGGACAGTTTTCATTATATCGCTTTACTTGCATCCTCAGCCATGTAGGCCTGGGTCTTCCAACGCTTTTAGTAGTGAAACAAACGTTTCATTACTTAATAAATAGAAATTTATTTTCTGGACAGTTTTCATTGTATCACTTTACTTGCTTCCTCAACCATGTAGGCCTGGGTCTTCCAAATCTTTTAGTAGTGAAACAAACGTTTCATTACTTTATAAATAGAAAGTTATTTTCTGGACAGTTTTCATTATATCGCTTTACTTGCTTCCTCAGCCATGTAGGCCTGGGTGTTCCAACTCTTTTAGTAGTGAAACAAACGTTTCATTACTTCATAAATAGAAAGTTATTTTCTGGACAGTTTTCATTATATCGCTTTGCTTGCCTGCTTGCTCCTCTCAATTTATATTCTCCATCCCGAAATAGATAAACACGGGCGTTGTAAAACTCCCCGAGATGCAAATGAGTCGGCAGCAAGATGGGACTTAGTTTTCAATTTTATTGTCCATAAACTTTCGTCCACAAATGAACTCCTATTTTTTTCATTATTTTCTTTCGAGGAACAAACGTCCTTTCCAAATTCAGAGAAAAGTATTTTACTGGAAAGTTTGCGATGATGCAAGGCGCAGTGTGGTAAAAAAAAAAAAAATTTAAAAAAAAGCTTTCTAGTTGTTAGGAAGTATTTAATGAAAAATATCTTTATCTAGGTTATATTTATTTGTCTAAAGTGATAGAGATTCATTTTGAATAAATATAGATATAGCGATCGTAATGCTACTCGTTAACCAGAGTATTTAAATGACACTCGTCTGTAATTCATTAAAAGGACTTTTGAAGAATGTAGATGTGTTTATCAAAGCAAACGAATTTTCTATAGCCACTATATCCATTTTTTTTTTTTTTTTTTTTTTTAATGAGGTGCATTTGCACTGACTCCCAAGGGTGCCTTTTTAGCTCGGAAAATTTTCCTAATAGCTCATTGGTTAGAATTATTTTGCCCCACCAATCAGGTAGTAGGAAACTTTTCCTTTTTTTTTTATTTTTTTAAGTATAAGTTGCGTATAGCTAAAGAAATGGCTTATTTGTTTTTATTATGTTTACTATAACTATTCAAGAATGAGTTTTGACTGATATTACATATAGCCGACTCAGTAACGAAAAACAACTAGGAGATATATATCAAATTTTAGATATAGATATTTCATTCTTTTGCATTAATACAGCCTTGCTTTTGGTAAACCTTCCAAACTCAAAATTTATTTTTCAATTGTGATTAATTTGAATATGAGTTGTATAGCTAAAAACCTCTGGCTTGTCACACATGATAAACGCTTTAACCTATAAAAGTGATTTTACCAAAGCACTAACGTTAACTAGACTGACAGCCACATAATGTTTATAAGAGAAAAACTATCTCTCTCTCTCTCTCTCTCTCTCTCTCTCTCTCTCTCTCTCTCTCTCTCTCTCTCTCTCTCTTGAAGACTGAATATTCATTTGTTAGGAAATGGGATTGAGAGAGTTCTACAAGTAGTCAAGGTTACTCAAGTTGTCAATTATTTTTTTGGAGGGAAACACTTAAAATACTAAGACACTCAGTAGAGCGCAGACCTCCGCCGCGGCCGCTTATTTCTTGCCCTTTGATCCCAAAATAGATAAAAGGCGTGTATTTTCATGTACTAAAAAGTGAACCAAGTTTGTAGTCGTTGTGACAACGATATCCAACGATTACGTGAATTGGAAATTTTACTTGACTGGTACCTTGATCTTCCCAAATTTAATAATTTCCAGTTTTCTGAATAACAGTTAATCCCTGCAAGTTTCATTATTCTACGATTAAAATTGTGGCCAGGAAGGTGTTCACTAACAAACACGCATGAACAAACGCGCAAACAAGCATACAAAGGCTAAAACATGACCTACTAAGTTCGTTGGCGAATGTAATTGGAAACAGCACGATTGTTCTCTAGTCTTGGATAGTGCCATAGCCTCTGTACCATGGTCTTCCACTGTCTTTGGGTAGAGTTCTGCTTGAGGGTACACTCGAGCTCACTATTATTTCTTATTTTTCTTCCTCTTGTTTTTTGACGTTTTTATAGTTTATAAATGAAAAATTCATAATAAAGCTGTTACTGTTTCTAAAATATTTAAATTTTTCAATACTTCTCTTATTTCCTTTCCTCATTGGGGTATTTTCCCTGTTGGAGCCCTTGGCCATATAAATAGCATCTTGCTTTTCCAACTAGTGTTGTAGCTTAGCAACTACTACTACTACTACTACTACTACTACTACTACTACTACTACTACTACTACTAATAATAATAATAATAATAATAATAATAATATTATTATTATTATCAACTAGAGGGGCACTCAGTAGAGCGCAGACTTCCGCCGCGGAAGCTTATTACTCGACCTTTTGCTCAACTTTGACCTTGACCTTTGACCTTAACATGTATTAATTGGCGTGGATTTTCATGTCCTCAAATATGAACCAAGTTTGAAGCCTCTGTGACAACGTTGTCCAACGATTACGTGAATTGGTCATTTATCTTGACCGTGACCTTGACCTTCCAAAATTTAATAATTTTCCAGCTTTCTACATGACAGTGAAGCCCTGCAAGTTTCATTACTCTACGCAATTGTGGCCATGAGACCTAAGTTAAGTTAAGTTAAGAGAATGATAAACATGATATAGTTAGCTTTTTTAAACAAATTGAGATTATGATGATTGAAAATCACTTTCTCTGGAAAGAAAAGAATTTCATCAAATGGTCCTATCAGAATGGAGCAACACCAAGGCCTTAAAACATGAGCTAATTACAACGCAAACAGCTATAGTAAACTTAACCTCCTTCCAATTTCGTTTGCGGAGGGAATAATACAAAATAAGAGAACTTCATATAACAACGTGAAAAATATCTCCTCACAGTCCTCCGAAACTCATCGAGCATCTGGCAGCATCACTGGCACCATAGGGTATTTACAAGAGGTACCAAAATCCTAACTCCAGGGCGTCTTCCCAACATTTTATAAGATTTAATAATGCCAATTCTATCCGATTATCTCCCGAGGCCAGATAGGAAATCCCCTACAACGACAATCTCTAGGCACTCAGGATGTTTCCCATTTAGCTGCGGTTG